>NW_020172592.1:8963454-9032519 GCF_003031525.2 Neophocaena asiaeorientalis asiaeorientalis
CTCATTGTAGTTTTGATTTGCATTTCTCTAATGATTAGTGATGTTGAGCATCCTTTCATGTGTTTGTTGTCAATCTGTATATCTGCTTTGGAGAAATGTCTATTTGGGTCTTCTGCCCATTTTTGGATTGGGTTGTTTGGTTTCCTGGTATGTATGAGCTACATGAGCTGTTTGGTTTCCTGATATGTATGAGCTAAATTTTGGAGATTAATCCTTTGTCGGTTGCTTCGTTTGCAAATATTTTCTCCCATTCTGAGGGTTGTCTTTTCGTCTTGTTTACGGTTTTCTTTGCTGTGCAAAAGCTTTGAAGTTTCATTAGGTCCCATTTGTTTATTTTTATTTCCATTTCTCTAAGAGGTGGGTCAAAAAGGATCTTGCTGTGGTTTATGTCATAGAGTGTTCTGCCTATGTTTTCATCTAAGAGTTTGATAGTTTCTCGCCTTACATTTAGGTTTTTAATCCATTTTGAGCTTATTTTTGTGTATGGTGATAGGGAGTGATCTAATCTCATACTTGTACATGTACCTGTCCAGTTTTCCCAGCACCACTTATTGAAGAGGCTGTCCTTCCTCCACTGTACATTCCTGCCTCCTTTATCAAAGATAAGGTGACCATATGTGCATGTGTTTATCTCTGGGCTTTCTATCCTGTTCCATTGATCTATATTTCTGTTTTTGTGCCAGTACCATACTGTCTTGATTACTGTAGCTTTGTAGTATAGTCTGAAGTCAGGGAGCCTGATTCCTCCAGCTCCATTTTTCTTTCTCAAGATTGCCTTGGCTATTTGGGGTCTTCTGTGTCTCCATACAAATTTTAAGATTTTTTGTTCTACTTCCATAAAAAATGCCATTGGTAGTTTGATAGGGATTGGATTGAATCAGTAGATTGCTTTTGGTAGAATAGTCATTTTCACAGTGTTCATTCTTCCAATACAAGAACATGGTATATCTGTCCATCTATTTGTATCATCTTTAATTTCTAAAGAAATTAATCAGTGTCTTATAGTTTTCTGCATACAGGTCTTTTGTGTCCTTAGGTAAGTTTATTCCTAGGTATTTTATTCTTTTTGTTGCAGTGGTAAATGGGAGTGTTTCCTTAATTTCTCTTTCAGATTTTTCAATATTAGTGTATAAGAATGCAAGAGATCTGTGCATTAATTTTGTATCCTGCTACCAGATTCATTGATTAGCTCTAGTAGTTGTCTTTTAACTTAGGGTTCTCTATGTATAGGATCATGTCTTCTGCAAACAGTGACAGCTTTACTTCTTCTTTTCCAGTTTTTATTTCTTTTTCTTCTCTGATCACTCTGGCTAGGACCTCCAAAACTATGTTGAATAATAGTGGTGAGAGTGGACATCCTTGTCTTTTACGTGATCTTAGAGGTCATGATTTCATTTTTCACCATTGAGAATGATGTTTGCTATGGGTTTGTTGTATATGGCCTTTATTATGTTGAGGTAAGTTCTATGCTCACTTTCTGGAGAGTTTTTATCATAAATGGGTGTTGAATTTTGTCAAAAGCTTTTTCTGCATCTATTGAGATGATCATACGGTTTTTATCCTTCAATTTGTTGATATGGGGTATCACATTGATTGATTTGCATATATTTAAGAATCCTTGCATTCCTAGGATAACCCCTACTTGATTATGGTGTATGATCCTTTTAATGTGCTGTTGGATTCTGTTTGCTAGTATTTTGTTGAATATTTTCACGTCTATGTTCATCTGTGATATTGGTCTGTAGTTTTCCTTTTTTGTGAAATCTTTGTCTGGTTTTGGTATCAGGGTGATGGTGGCCTCGTAGAATGAGTTTGGGAGTGTTCCTCCCTTTGCTATATTTTGGAAGAGTTTGGGAATATAGGTGTTAGCTCTTCTCTAAATGTTTGATAGAATTCACCTGTAAAGCCATCTGGTCCTGGACTTCTGTTTGTTGGAAGATTTTTAATCACAGTCTCAATTTCAGTGCTTGTGATTGATCTGTTTATACTTTCTATTTCTTCCCGGTTCAGTCTCGGAAGTTGTGCTTTTCTTAGAATTTGTCGATTTCTTCCAGGTTGTCCATTTTATTGGCATAGAGTTGCTTGTAGTAATCTCTCATGATCCTCTGTATTTCTGCAGTGTCAGTAGTTACTTCTCCTTTTCATTTCTAATTCTATTGGTTTGAGTCTTCTCCCTTTTTTCCTTGATGAATCTGGCTATTGGTTTATCAATTTTGTTTATCTTCTCTAAGAACAAGCTTTTAGTTTTATTGATCTTTGCTATTGTTTCCTTCATTTTCATTTATTTCTGATCTGATCTTTATGATTTCTTTCCTGCTAACTTTGAGGTTTTTTTGTTCTTCTTTCTCTAAGTGCTTTAGCTGTAAGGTTAGGTTGTTTATTTGAGATGATTCTTGAGGTAGGATTGTATTGCTAAAACCTTCCCTCTTAGAACTGCTTTCGCTGCATCCCATAGGTTTTGGGTCGTCATGTTTTCATTGTCATTTGTTTCTAGGTATTTTTTTTATTTCCTCTTTGATTTCTTCAGTGAACTCTTGGTTATTTAGTAGTGTATTGTTTAGCCTCCATGTGTTTTTATTTTTTACAGATTTTTTCCTGTAATTGATATCTAGTCTCATAGCATTGTGGTTGGAAAAGATACTTTATACGATTTCAGTTTTCTTAAATTTACCAAGGCTTGATTTGTGACCCAAGATATGATCTATCCTGGAGAATGTTCCATGAGCATTTGAGAAGAATGTGTATTCTGTTGTTTTTGGATGGAATGTCCAATAAATATCAATTAAGTCCATCTTGTTTAATGTATCATTTAAAGCTTGTGTTTCCTTATTTATTTTCATTTTGGATGATCTGTCCATTGGTGAAAGTGTTGTGTTAAAGTCCCCTACTATGATTGTGTTTGTGTCAGTTTCCCCTTTTATGGCTGTTCACATTTGCCTGATGTATTGAGGTGCTCCTGTGTTGGGTGCATAAATATTTACAATGGTTATATCTTCTTTTTGGATTGATCCTTTGATCATTATGTAGTGTCCTTCTTTGTCTCTTGTAATAGTCTTTATTTTAAAGTCTATTTTGTCTGGTATGAGAATTGCCACTCCAGCTTTCTTTTGATTTCCATTTGCATGGAATATGCTTTTCCATCCCCTCACTTTTAGTTTGTATGTGTCCCTAGGTCTGAAGTGGGTCTTTTGTAGACAGCATATATACGTTCTTATTTTTGTATCCATTCAACCAGTCTGTGTCTTTTGGTTGGAGCATTTAATCCATTTACACTTAAGGTAGTTATCAATATGTATGTTCCTATTACCATTTTCTTAATTGTTTTTATTTGTTATTGTAGGTCTTTTCCTTCTCTTGTGTTTCCTGCCTAAAGAAGTTCCTTTAGCATTTGTTGTAGAGCTGGTTTGGTGGTGCTGAATTCTCTTAGGTTTTGCTTCTCTGTAAAGGTTTTAATTTCTCCATGGAATCTCAAAGAGATCCTTGCTGGGTAGAGTTATCTTGTTATGTAGGTTTTTCCCTTTCATCACTTTAAATATGTCCTGCCACTCCCTTCTGGCTTGCAGAGTTTCTGCTGACAGATCAGCTGTTAATCTCGTGGGGATTCCCTTGTATGTTATTTGTTGCTTTTCCCTTGCTGCTTTTAATACTTTTTCTTTGTATTTAATTTTTCATAGTTTGATTAATATGTCTTGGCATGTTTCTCCTTGGATTTATTCTGCATGGGACTTCTTGCGCTTCCTGGACTTGATTGACTATTTCCTTTCCCATATTGGGAAGTTTTCAACTATAATCTCTTCAGATATTTTCTCAGTCCCTTTCTTTTAGTCTTCTTCTTCTGAGACTGCTATAATTCGAATGTTGGTCCATTTAATGTCGTCCCAGAGGTCTCTGAGATTGTCCTCAATTCTTTGCATTCTTTTTTTCTTTATTCTGCTGTGCGGTAGTTTTTTACACTGTTTTATCTTCCAGGTCACGTATCCAGTCTTCTGCCTCAGTTATTCTGCTATTGTTTCCTTCTAGAGAATTTTTAATTTCATTTATTGTGTTGTTCATCATTGTTTTTTTGCTCTTTAGTTCTTCTAGGTCCTTGCTAAACATTTCCTGTATTTTCTCCATTCTATTTCCAAGGTTTTGGATCATCTTTACTGTCATTACTCTGAATTCCTTTTCAGGTAGACTGCCTATTTTGTCTTCATTTGTTTGGTCTGCTGAGTTTTTACCTTGCTCCTTCATCTGCTGTGTGTTTCTCTGTCTTCTCATTTTGCTTCACTTACTGTGTTTGGGGTCTCCTTTTCGCAGGTTGCAGGTTCATAGTTCCTCTTGTTTTTGGTGTCTGCCCCCAGAGGGTAAGGTTGGTTCAGTGGGTTGTGTAGGCTTCCTGGTGGAGGGGAGTGGTGCCTGTTTTCTCATGGATGAGGCTGTATCTTGTCTTTCTAATGGGCAGGACCACATCTGGTTGTGTGTTTTGGAGTGTCTGTGAACTTATTATGATTTTAGGCAGCCTCTCTGCCAATGGGTGGGGTTGTGTTCCTGTCTTGCTAGTTGTTTGGCATAGGGCGTCCCGCACTGTAACTTTCTGGTCGTTGAGTGGAGCTAGGTCTTAGCATTGAGATGGACATCTCTTTGAGAGCTTTCGCCATTTGATGTTACCTGGAGCTGGGAAGTCTCTGGTGGACCAATGTCTCCCACCTCAGAAGCACAGACCTGACACCCAGCTGGAGCACCAAGACCCAGCTGATAATAAAGAAGTACACAGGGAGAGATCAGGAAGGGTCCCGAGCAGGGGAACTTCTGACTCTGTGAAATTGGGATGCACCATGCTCCCAGCATGTGAACATGCTCACCAACTCCAAAGCTCTCCTACTTGGGCTTTTAGACGTTTTGTTCTTGAGAACCAGATTCCTACCCTTTCTATTAAATTCTACTGATAGGTCTTGTCTGTCTGCTATGTGCTAGGCACTGGTAGGTGATGAGGATGCTTACATGAATGTGGCATAACCCTTGTCCTCAAGAGCTCCCAATAAAATAAAACAGATTGTAATTTGACTTATCATCATCTTATCTGGCCAAGCTTTCTAGATCCTCCCATTCCCACATTGAACTAACCATCTTCTCTGCACTAAATCTGTGCCTTGTATATAATTTTTATTGCCACACTTATCACAAGAGTTTAACTTCTTTGTTTACAGCCCTGTCACCTTTTCTAGACTGTGAGCTCCTTGAGGGCAGGGTTTGTATCTAATTTATCTCTGCCCTCAGTGCCTAGCATGATGACTGACACAGGGAAGGATCTTTTTATATTGTTGCAGGAAAGAATCAGGTTACACTGTGATGAGTGCCAAATGCAAACTCATAATAAAAGTGCTCTGGGGCTGGCCAGCTTTCCCAACACCATTTGCTGAAGAGACTGTCTTCTCCATTGTATATTCTTTCCTCCTTTTTTGAAGATTAATTGATCATAGGTTTGTGGATTTATTCCTGGGTGCTCTATTCTGTTCCATTGATCTGCATGTCTGTTTTTGTGCCAATACCATGCTGTTCTGATTACTGTAGCTTTGTAGTGCTGTCTGAAGTCTGAGAGGGTTATGCCTCCGGCTTTGTTTGTTTTCCTCAGGATTGCTTTTGCAATTCTGGGTCTTTTGTGGTTCCATATAAGTTTTAGGATTATTTGTTCCAGTTCCGTGAAAAATGTAATGGGTGATTTGATAGGGATCACATTAAATCTGTAGATTCTTAAGGTAGTATGGCCATTTTAACAATATTAATCTTCCAATCCAAGAGCATGGGATATCTCTCCATTTCTCTGAATCATCGTCAGTTTCCATTATCAATGTTTTATAGTTCTCAGCGTATAGATCTTTCAGCTCCTTGGTTAGGTTTATTCCTAGGAATTTTATTTTCTGACCTGAATTTTAAATGGGATTGTTTTACTTTTTCTTTCTCATATTAATTGTTAGTGTAAAGAAATGCAACAGATTTCTGTATATTAATCTTGTATCCTGCTACCTTGCTAAATTCATTTATTCTAATAGTTTTTGTGTGTGGTGTTTAAGGTTTTCTGTATAGAGTATCATGTCATCTGCATATAACGACAGTTTTACCTCTTCCTTTCCAATTTGCACACCTTTTACTTCCTTTTTTAGAACACTCCCTCACACTGTATACAAAAATAAACTCAAAATGGTTTAAAGACCTAAATATAAGACATGACACCATAAAACTCCTAGAAGAGAACATAAGCAAAACATTCTCTGATATAAATTATAGCAATATTTTCTTAGATCAGTCTCCCAAGGCAAAAGCAAAAACAAACAGGCAGGACCTAATCAAACTTAATAGCTTTTGCACAGCAAAGGAAATCATCAACAAAATGAAAAAACCTATGGAATGGAAAAAAATATTTGCAAACAATGTGACTAACAAGGGGTTAATAGCCAAAACATACGAACAGCTCATAGAACTCAATATCGGAAGAACAAACAACCCAATCAAAAAATGGGCAGAGGGGCTTCCCTGGTGGCACAGTGGTTGAGAGTCCACCTGCCGATGCAGGGGACACAGGTTCGTGTCCCGGTCCGGGAAGATTCCACATGCCACGGAGCGGCTGGGCCCGTGAGCCATGGCTGCTGAGCCTGCGTGTCTGGAGCCTGTGCTCCACAACGGGAAAGGCCACAACAGTGAGAGGCCCACGTATCGCAAAAAATAAATAATAAATGGGCAGAAGACCTAAGTAGATATTTCTCCAAAGAAGACATAGAGATGGTCAATAGGCACATGAAAAGATGCTCAATGTCGCTAATTATTAGAGAAATACAAATCAAAACAACAATGAGGTATCACCTCACATGGGTCAGAATGGCCATCATCAAAATGTCTACAAATAATAAATGCTGGAATGTGTATGGCGAAAAGGGAGTCCTCCTACACTGTTGGTGGGAATGTAAATTGGTGCAGCCACTATGGAGAACAGTATGGAGGTTCTTTACAAAACTAAAAATAGAGTTACTATATAATCCAATAATCCCACTTCTGGGCATATATCCAGAAAAGATGAAAACTCTAATTCGAAAAGGTACATGCACCCCAATGTTCATAGCAGCACTATTTACAATAGCCAAGACATGGAAATAACTCAAGTGCCCATCAACAGACGATTGGTTTCAGAAGATATGGCATACACACACACACACAATGGAATATTACTCAGCCATAACAAAGAATGAAATGTCATTTGCAGCAACATGAATGGACATAGAGGTTATCATACTAAGTGAAGTAAATCAAACGAGAAAAGACAAATATTATACTACTTATATGTGGAATCTCAAAATAATACAAATGAATTTATTTACAAAACAGAAACAGACTCACAGACTTCAAAAACAAACTTATGGTTACCAAAGGGGAAATGGAGGGGGGAAGAGGGATAAATTAGGAATATGGAATTAACAGATAGACACTACTATATATAAAATTAATAAGCAACAAGGATTTTCTGTATAACACAAAGAATTATATTCAACATCTTGTGATAACCAATAATGGAAAAGAATCTGAAATATATATGTAAAACTGAATCACTTTGCTGTACACCTGAAACTAACACAATATTGTAAGTCAAATATACTTCAGATTTTTGTTTTTTTTTTAAGTGCTATGGGATCAAAGAGGAGGGAAGAATTAATTTGGTGAGGGAGATCATGGAAAGCTTCAGAAAAGAAGTGACACAAGCTATGAAACGAAATATAAGACAGGTTTGCCCAGAAGAAGTAAAAGAAGTCAGTCTGGGCAGAAGGAATAAGGGGATTGAAAGAAAGGTATGAAAAAATGCTTTTATTTTGAGAACAAGTATTCCAAATGGAAAGAGCATGGAATTCATGAAAGTAAAATGTTCCACTATTATGAGTCAAAATGGTGCAATTTGTTTGGATTTTACTGGATTTTGGCTTATTGTCCTCTATTTGTAGCTCATATTCTCATCACTGGCACATGGTGTCATTCACTCTGCTTCTTTATACTCCCTACCCACCCTTCCCTCTCCCTGTCTTCCCTCTTAACGTTGACCTCTTTTGTCTTTACTCAGCTGGAGTCATAGCACTGGCCTGTGTTCCCATGATCACCTTCAAATTAATCTTTATGCCATAATCTCTTTGCTAGTTCAAGTGACCACAGGTCAGCTGAAATTTGGAATTCCACAGATGAATGGCTGAGAGAAGATAGCTTCATCAGGTTGGCCCCTCTCTTTCTCTTATATTTCACCTACCTTCAGCATTAACTTACCCATCTAGTACTAGACTGCTAGGTCACAGGGTCCAACATTGCCTAGCTAATTAGCAAGGAACCTCACAAAAAAGACTTCACCAAAGATAGCATTGAAATAGGAAGCCTGTATTTGTTCAGTGGATGCCCTAGATGGAGTACTTCACAGTTAAACAATGATGCAGGTGAAGTTAGCACACATACTTGACAGGAAAAGACTCCTTTTTTTTCAAACAAAAAAAGAAAAAGTTTAAAAAATAAGTCACATCTTGAATCCGTCAAATCCACCCCACCATTATATTATACTGTCAAGTTTTTTCTCCTATAACAAAAAGAATGTATTTTATTTCCCTTAATCTAAACATTATACTTGTAGACACAGTGTTTATTTATACAGTACCTAAGCAAAAGTTTTCATAAATGTGTTCAAGTCATCACAGTTTGGGTAATTTTGAAGATTCAACTTCCATCCTCTCTTTGTAAACCTCACTGAAGAGTTAGATCTCAGGTAAATACAGTTTTTTAAAATCCATGTTATTTGTGTAGCCCAGTTCTTAATGTTTTGACTGTTTTGTTAATCACTAAGTCCAGAGTGGCTTACACTTTTTTAGACAGTTTTGTGTCAAAAATCAAACATCTTTTCCACTTTAGAATTTGTTTACTGCATGTCAATTTTTAGGGGGTTTGCACCTTTGAATTTCTAAAAAAGAATGAATTTTATTAAGTCCTCAAATATTTTATATGCAATGATCTGAATTGCTGGTAAATGTCAACAAATTAATACAGATCTCCACATACGATTTAATAAATTCTACTTGAATTTAGATACTGACTAAAGATGGTACCTCTATGTTACATTGTTGGCATCTACCAATTTCAGAAACATTGCTCATTTTCTTTGCATTACTTTTGATTCTAAGTGTATGTTTGTTGAAATTTTACTGTATTTGGTTCAGGAAGCAGATTAAATTTATAACCTGGTGAATATTTTACAGCATCAGAAATAACTAACATTAAAAGTAGTAGTCATCATAGATACAGTAATACTAGCAATAATGATATTAAGTGTTTATAACATACTGTTTTCTTTACTAAGTGCTTTATTTGTATTGCTTTATATCATTAACACAACAGCTCCGCAAACCCTATATTTTATCCCTATTTAATCAATAAAGAAACTCTGGCTCAGAGTGGTTAGATAACAATTATAATTACCCAATTTACACAACCAAAAGCTATAGAAATAGAGTTCTAACCCAAGTACAATCCCTGATTACTTGTGTTTCTAGAAAGATAAGTAGTTAATGTAAATATTATTTAAGATACCAAGCTGTACAGAAACAAAGAAAGATTATGATGTCCAAAAGCTTTAGAAGATGAAGGAGGGGACAGGATCTGAGTTGACCAAGGAAGCAGGGAACGCATTTTTCATAAGGCAAGATAGACAATCAAGGAGCTTTAGAGGCCAGGTCTTCTCCTTTACTTGGTGGGTGTCTTTGGACTTTTTTTTTTTTTTTAATCAATACTTCCCTAGGCCTCAGTGCTCCTATCTATAAAATAGATAATACCTCAGTTTTATTCATCAGTATAAAAGAGATGATAGAGAGCTTATTCATAGAGTTGGGGTAATAATTAACATTGATATATGACACTTACTGCTAACACTGACATTTATTCACTTTTCTCTATTTCTGTCCTGACAATGATAAAAAAAAAATTACGCTCTTCCTTGTTAAATGAAAGAATAAAAAAATGCTCTTGATTATGTCTACTGCCACCCTCTCTAGTCATTCATCCCTCCACTTCTTGTCTTGGTTTCTTGTACTTACAGTTTCTCCCTCTTCCATTCTAACGTAATAATTGTAAGAATAACAATAATTTCTCTCATTTATACTATTCATTTGAGCAGTTTTCTACTTGCCTTTTTGAATAAGAATTCTCAAAAGTATTCTAGGGGATTCCCAATTAAAGATAAATAATTTATGTGTTTGACTTTTATCCTCTTGTAAAACCTCATTAAATTAATATACAACAGATTTATCTTAGTTTCCATCTAGGTCAACTTTTAATTCCCAATTTTTTGGGCTCCTGTCTGTCTGCCATCATCATCACAAAAGATGTATTCTAAAGGTGAATAACCCAATTGTTCTGTACTAAGTAATCAAATACATATATATTTTTTTTTTATACGGTTTCCACAGTTAGCATTTTCAAGCTTGGAAAGAAGACATTTCTCTATACATTATTTCATGAACCCTCTTCCAGAAAACAAAATAATTCTTTTTATATAGGCTCAAGTAAATCAACCATACTGCATTGTGTGCCTTTATATATGAAAACTCCTTGAGATGTGGTCTGAGCAATCACATGTGCTGATAAAGAACTTTCAAAAATAGAATCAGAGTTAGAAAATACATTGTATAGAAGAAATCTTTTTCTTGTAGTAAGATATAATTTAAAATACAAGAACAGGCATTTACTCATAGTCTCTAAAGAACACATGAAAAAGAGCACTACCATCATTCGCACCTCCAAAGATAATAATCTGTGCAAAATTACTCCCTTTAGAAAGTAGAGATGAAAAGAGACATGAGACCTCGAAACCCTGCCAAGCTAAGGATGAACATAAGAAGTAAACCACATGTACTGTGGGAGGCAAAGCCACAGCGGAACTGTTAGGCAAAAATAAGACCAAGCTGTGACGTGGTCCAGAGGCTCACTAACAGGAAGTTCTCAGAAACATCTGACGGGCCTCGAGGTCTGATAGGAATCGATAAAAGTTCCGAAAGTGTGGACACTGATTGGGTTCAATTGTTTGGTAATTCTCCTTAAAGAGTTGCTTTTTGTTTGAAGCACTGTCCTCCTTCAACTCTGTCTTGGAAATTGATAAAAAGCAGCATAAAGAGATGAAATAACAGTGCAGGCTTTGAAGTAGAATTATTCTATTCATATGAACTTCAAGAGAACATTTGGGCTGATCCCTAGAAAAGACTACTATATATATTAGACAAGCTGGAATGGGGAAAAGAATAAGGACTGTAAAAAAGTGTTTTATACTGTCCCTAAATGAAAAGAGCATTAAGTTCAAAACTCAATGGGCAGTATATATATTCATGGTAGAACTGAAGATGATTTTCAGAGAAAACTAAACTAGACTTTATTTTTGGAGTTATAAATTGCAAACAAGTATTTTATTTTTATTATTATTTATTTTTAACATCTTTATTGGAGTATAATTGCTTTACAATGTTGTGTTAGTTTCTGCTGTACAACAAAGTGAATCAGCTATATGCGTACATATATCCCCATATCCGCTCCCTCTTGCGTCTCCCTCCCAGCCTTCCTATCCCACCCCTCTAGGTAGTCACAAAGCACCGAGCTGATCTCCTTGTGCTATGCGGCTGCTCCCCACTAGCTATCTGTTTTACATTTGGTAGTGTATATATGTCCATGCCACTCTCTAACTTCGTCCCAGCTTACCCTTCCCCCTCCCCGTGTCCTCAAGTCTAGAGTTTCTTTTATACCTCAAATTTAGGTCTGCTCTCTGGACATCTCTCCAGGCTCTGTGTTTCTCAGTATCTGATCAGTCCTGCTATGTTTAAATGCCTTGCACTGAATACAACACCACTTACCTTGTATGCTCAGCTTTCTTTTATTGACCACATGATGACTTAACATATTTAACATAACATTAAGGGATGGGAAGATACTGCTCCAAAATAAGAAATTTTAAGAGCATAAGGAGGAGAAATCTCAAATGTTGTGAGAGTGTGATGCAAGAGAGAATGGGAGCTGGGAAGGCAAGGGAAGAAAGTGCATGGATCTTCAAAGGAAGTAAAAGCGTCCAGGAACACCGGTATCATCTCTTTTATTAACAGTGCGAATGCTTGGGTTCCTATCCACTTTCTCTTTTTATTCTTCTGGGGATCCCAGTTTTATGTGCTATCCATCTGAACTTGTCTACTTTGGTCAACCATTCACTAAGTCCAGCTACTCAAAACACATGGTGAAAGTGTGGGCTACCAACATTAGCATCACCTGGGAGCTTATGAAACTACAGATACCTAAGACACTCCCCAGACCTACTGAATCTGAACTAGCATTTTAGCTCAATCCCCAGATGGTGTTTGATCAGCAGTACTCTGACTCATTTCTATAGATTTGGATCTCATTCTCTTTCAGGCACACACATTTAGCTCGCTTTTCCTGTATTTCATGGCTGATTTCTCAAGACTTCACTGGCCCAGTGGCTCCACACAGGCGTTATCCTGTCTTTGTCCTACAAAGGCTCATCTGCTTCCAGGGTCTATGGGCTCCAGGGGCCTGAGACGAGTCACCAAGATGTCTCAGCCCTGGGATATCAGGTAAAAATTACATATTCCACTAATTCAGAGAAACTGTTACATATTTCAAGAATAACTGTGATGGAAATTGACAGAAACTTGTTGTATTTTAAGTAATATTTACCTACCAGTGGTAGAGGCTAGATTGGAGGCACGAGAATCTTACTTGGAAGCTATTTCTACTCTTCAGATTTTTAAAAGTGTTGCTCCCTGTGTTTGTTTAGTTTGGGGTTTTTTGTGTTTTTTTTGTTTTTTGGTTAAAAAATAGTATGCAAAACTTCAACTGTATAAATAGTTTTATCTAGTTTTTGAGTAACATTCTTAGGAGAGGGAGTGTAATGCAATGAGAGTGTATACTTTATAGATAATATCGTCATCTCATTTCCTTTAGATTCCCTAGGATAACGAAGGTACAGATTTTCCTGGAATATTTCAGCATTAGGCTTCCTGAAATTTGGCAGCAGTGTGAGTGACTTCTTGAATTTCTCAACCATTTTTTCCCATTAATCTTATAGTATTTAAATTCTATGAAGAAGATACAGTAACTTAAATACTTCCTATAAATAGAACTACTCAGATTACCAACAGAAAGACTTCTTAAAATTAAATATGCAATTTAGCAAAATAGTGATCAAAGGCTATTTCCGTAGAATATTTTGGTGCCATTAAATCCCAGTATTGTGTGTAGAGCTAATACTTAAAAGTATAACCAGCTTTAACAGTGTACGTATGTGTACATGCCATATATTTCCAAGATTTATTTTTCACTTCATCTTGGGTGGTCTACTACTGCCTTTTACACTACAACCAACTGATCCCAAAGTTCAGGGTTATTGAAAAGCATCATAAATAAAATCCATGTGTGCATTGTTTAAGTACCAGATGATACTTACAAAGGTTTCAGCAACTTTGCCAGTTCACTGCCAGCAAAAATTATCGATCTCTACCGTTAGTTGTACAATCACAAATGGTTTTTGTAAGGTTGAATTCACCCCGATAATCTTTCCTGGCAAATTCTAGTAGGATTGTGAGAGAATTATATTATTTATGTTGCATTCACTGTTGCATGTCAAAGCAGCAGATACTATCTGTTTAAAGCAGCCCTTGAACTTCTTGTTGGACTACCTATTGTCACAGATCTATACATTCTTAAGGAAAGAATGTCTGTCCTTAAGAGAAAGTCTCCATGCTGTTTTTTCTATGAAAATAGTTTATTGATTAGCAGCAGTGTGTGAGCCTATTAAAAATCACTTCCAAAAAAAAATTTAGTACTGAAGTATTAGATGTTTTATGTCAGTGAGATTTCAGGAAGTGGGGACTTTAAATTAAAGCTCAAGGGAGTTTCCGGTCATGGAGTTTAAAAAGTGCAGTTTTCTCTTAAGCTCTCTGTAAATCATCTTAAAACACTGCTGACTTGCTAATGTGTAACACAGACTTCTAGATTTTTGTTGGGTAAAAAAGGATAAATCGGGAGCAATGGGAATGGGAGCCTGGGGGCAATTTGAGGTACAGGAATGTTTCCAAAGCAGTTTTTGAACAGTTGTAAGGACAAAATGCAGTCACTACCAAAGAGGTGCTAGTTTACAGTCCCAGAGTCATGAAACATAAGCGTTGCATTTTGTACCGCTGAGTATCAGCTTCTTGATATGACTTAATAGCAGGTTATATGTTTAGCACAAAAGGGTAACCCTTGGATAAAATCTCATATAGCATCAACAGATATGTCATTAGCCAAAACCCAGTGTTAAAGAACTTAAAACCCCAAATCTCCATTGATAGCTAATAACCTACTCCAGTCTCAGGTCACTTTGGCAAATGTGTTGTCCTAAGTTACATTTGTGACGGTTTCCTTGAACCTTTAGGAGTTGTTTCCTTGGCCAGGTACAGTGAACAGTCCATGTTTTTTATTGGTCAGTTCCGCTGCTGTTCACCATAGAATAGTGGCCAGTAGCTTATAACGTATAAATGTTATGTAAAGTGGTCAAGGTTTTAATCAGTCGGAAGTATTGGCAAATTAGAAGAACTACACTTTCCAGGAGGCTCATTATCCTTTCCACTTTGGGGCTGAAGAGAGGACCACATAGGACAAGGTTAGAGGACTCTGACCACTTTCAGAGAAAAAAGGTATCTCCCCAAGCAAAAGCAAGAGCTACATGTGGGTGAGAGGTCAGAGGAGATACCAGAAAGTGGAAGTAGGAAGAGAAGTGGAAAAGAAGGTGGATAGGGAGCTAACTTAACCTTCTTTCCTTTAGGAAATCTAAATTCTCAAAAGGAAATTTACAGTGAAGCTACAGGAAGATAATTTTAGAATTTGGGTTAATCTGAGAAACGACATGATTAAGGGATTGATTCAGGGAGTTGCTTGTCTAGCTGGAAATACAGATTCTCAAGTCTTGGGTTGTTTTATCTAGGTTCTAAAGAGCTGTGTGTATGTGCTTGTGTGTGTGTGTGTGTGTGTGTGTGTGTGTGATAGTGTGTGTGTGTGTCAGTTCAAACATATCCAAACTGACTAATAACCCTCTCTCTATTTATTCAAATTTTAAAGGAGGTAACTTGTAGAACTCTTTTTTTCAAAGCTTAAATTGCTTGTTGGGAATCTACAGTGTTTAGGTCTCAAGCACCTATCCACTTTCCCCATCTTTGCATTTTATACGCCATTAGCTAATAGAATAGGTTATAGCTCCACTTTCACTAGGAGTGTACACTTCAGTGAGGAGAAATTCAACAGCCCCACCCTTATCACCAAATTTACAGGCAATTCATTTGGAAAAATAAAATGAGATACAGCACCTCACAGTCATAGGTTCCTCCTATAAAGCCTCGTCCATCAAGCTGTGACTGGTGCCCCTGCTGCAACCCACCTTCAGTGCGTTCCGCTCTTCTACATCCAACCCAGCTCCAAGCCTCTACTGTACACATCTGCACTCAGCCCAAGCTGACTATGAAACTATTACCTGAACTCCTTTGAGCTCATCTTTGTGGATACTCACACATCCAGCCCCAGACACTCGCCCTGGGAAACCACAACAGTCCCTGGTGCCACTCACTGGTGCCATCCCCAATCCTCTAGTACCCCGATCTTGCTACTGCTGACATATACTAGTTCCTGGTATGTTTCATAGAATTGAACAATAGAAGAAATACACCTACCCAGACTTTAAAAAAAATTTCCTCAATAATCTCTTTTAAAAGAGTTTTAATTTAAACCCAAACACATTTCAGGCAAGATGAAGGTTTGTGACAAACTCTTCTGTCTCACTTGCGAGTACTCAAATGCAGCTCTTCTCCCTCACTTCTAGGAGTGTAGTTTTTAGAGGAGAAGGTAAAAGGAGGCCTCCAAATCTTTCTTCAAACTCCTTCCATTGATTACAGAGGAAAGAAGGTAAACCAAGTAAGCACCTTAGGATATGCTACAAATAAATATCCTAGGGCTGTTCCAGAAAGATTTGAAAATGTGACTCAACCTCCCAGGTTGTACATAGTAACATAAGATAAATGCTATATGTGAGGGAATTACAAAAATCTAAGTGACAATATTAAATATTAAAAGGGAAGTATTTGAGGTGCAGGAAGGCTCTGCCCCAAATCTCATCCAGATTACTGCCTCTTCTGCCTGCCTACAAAGTTCACTTTACTTCCGCTTTCTCTTTCCATGAGAGACCTCTTTATTTTTGCTCATAATTGTGGATACTGAGGCTCTTGGATTATGGTTATAATCCGAGCCCACTTTTTAAAAAAATCCTGTCTTCTATAATACATTCATACCATGACCATACTCTGATTATGTTACCTTTGAGCTCTATTAATCCGAAACAAATGCATATGACAGATATCTATCACAAGCTTACAATACGTAAAAACTCATATTACATTATGTAAGAGTTGACACTGCACTCAGAAAGACCAGAAAAGATTGAAGTATCTTATTTATTCACCTGAAAAATATTTATCAAGTCTTTATTATGTGATAGACATGAGATATAAATCTGACTTCTGGGGGGGGTTACAACCTATAATTTAGATAAGAGTCGATACTGAAATATATAATAGCTACAAACATGTTAAGAAAACAATTTATTTACATACTACTGCAATTCATAGATCACATTGTTAAAAAAAGAATCTCAGAACTAATTCTGGAACAACTTCCGTCTCTCAGGGAGATTCAGCATTCTTAACCCCATTATACAGAGAAATGGACAAATAGTGGAAGGCTTTGATGTTAGAGTTCATGCCTCATTATAGATTGCTTTTCATACTAATTATCACTGTCTCTATGGTGTATGAAGTTAACATAAGTATTTCTCCACGGTAATTTAAATATTTGTACAAATTTACCCATATAAAATGTTTTTGTGTACATATTTCTGAAATTTGAGGAATAAATATTTCAGCTTGGTAACTTTCTACTTTTTCAACTTGCCCACTATGACTTCATACCTATTAATCCCTCCTTAATAATTGTTTTGTTTTTATGTAGAAAGATCCTAGGCGTTTAGATTACTCATTTCCTTCACATAACTGATGTTACACACAATTTATATTTAGCTAAGTGTGTTCACTTTTAAAAACATACTTAGGAAGAGTTCAGTCTTGAGAATGGGTTCATGCTGGGGGAAAGCACCAACAGGCACTAACAGGCTGTCAACTTTTCAAGAAAAGGCCTCTCAGGATATGAGTATCCAGGGATTCTGCAAAGGCCATTTTCACATGATAAAATGTCTCAGTCTGAATTTCTTGGCAACTTTTGTTTTTGACATTTTATTTTTCAAATCAAAGACATTTCAATGTGTCATTATCTTGAAGAATGTAACATTACATGAGTCCAGATGAGCATAGAAACTTAACAAAAGTTCCATGATTTTAGCCAACCTGCACCTGCCATCTTCCCTGGAGACCCACTCCTGTGTGGTTTCCTTACATGAAGTAAAAGCTTCTTAGAGACCATAGTGCAGTAATTCCCAAATGTTATGCAGTTGCAAAACCCTCTCATTGTGAGATTTTTGCCTTCCACCTCTAGCATTTTGGGAAAATTTGAAGGAATCTCAAGTTAATCTAGTCTTTCTGAAAAACCCAAGTGATGAAATTAGATAATGAGCATGGAAAGGAGATTGTAAAGTAATTATTCTCTCTTCTTTTGGGATTGGGCTGGCATTCCTGGGGAAGGAATGGCTTCTGCACATGATGTCTGCTTCTATGCCCCTGATTCACTTATCACCACTCCAAGAAAACATATTTCTTTCATTCATTCATTCATTCATTCAGTAACTATTTGATGAGCACTAATGTATGCCAAGCATGGTCCTAGGTGCTGAATATTTAGAGGTAAAAAAAAGACAAAATTGCTATACTAAAGGCTCTTACATTTCAGTTTGCGAAACAGACAAAGAAACATTAAACAAGTAGATCTTTAGTATCTAGTAGCTCACAGTTTTCTTTAGCGCCAAGCAAAGTATTTTGAACATAGTAAGTGTTTAGTAACTATTTGCTAAATGAAAGATGTAGTGTGGCTTTGTTATTTACTAGCAAGCTACTTATCCTTGCTAAATGGGAATAACAATAGAGTTCTACTGGGTTTCCATAAGATTTTTAAAAATGTATTTAATATGTGAGTCACAGTATCTTGCATATAGTAAATGGTGGAAAGTATCAGTTCACAAAATTATGCACAGTATATTATAAATGTATGGAAAATGAAGGCAAGGAGTTAGAGATGTTCTGGTAGGTGGTTAGATAAGTGGGGTTGGCTGGACCTAAATACATCATAAAGAATGGAAATAAAGACATCTTATTCCTTCTTCCCCTTCAAGAATGGTACTTGACAATTTACAATTGCAAACAAAAGATATGAAGGAGTTAAAGAGATTTCAGCTAATAATTTGAATCAGCTTGACTAGTGATGGCAATAGCTTTGTAACATGGGGAATAGGTCAGTGTATATGTGAAAGCCATAATGGTTAAGCAGGCAGTTCCACAGCTGTAGCTAGAAGTTAGTCTTTTCCATGTGGCTTTAATATACAAACTGAAGAGGCAAAAGTACTCAGAAGGGCAGATGTAACTTGGAGAATAAAAATGTATTACAAGTACCAAAACTGATTCTATTATTTGATAGTGCACTATTTGCACGATGTCCCCTCCCTTTTATCATTGTTAATAATTAAGTTTTGATTATAATATACACCATAGTTCATTAATTCAACAAATGTTGAGTGTTTCTAACGTGCCAGAAAATGTGTGAATATGTTAAACTGGAATACCACACAGAAATCCTTTAATACGAAACAAACTTCTCCATAAGTTATCATGATAGAAATTCTCAGCTAACTGACCCTTAAAATCCTTCCATTTAAATGGATTCCTGTTGTCCAACCATATAAGAGCTTTCAGTTGCGTATTTTGTGCCATGAACATAGAATCAGGTGGGAAGTGGCACCACTCAGTATGGATCTCGACATCTGTCCTTCTTCAAATTGAAAAACTCGGGGTGGGGGGAATGACACATGATAAATCTATGATGGTTTCAATCAGTGTCAGTTGATAGAACTTAACTAATACTATTTGAGGTTCTAATTACATGAATAGAGTCAAGGTGTTTGACATGTGTAGATTCCATACACGAACTTAGTTCATGCAGTAAATTCACCTATTTTTATTAAAAGGTAAGAAGGTGCCATAAATCACAAAATTATAATCCTTCACTAATGGAGAGCCAAAATAAACAAATAAATAAGTGCACTAGCAAATGCTGAATAATTAAACCTACATCCCAGAAATATTTCTTTAGCCTCTAAAGCCTTACTTGTTAGAAAACATACCATGAGAAAGTATGCTTTTCTTTCTGAACTTTCTCATGAGCTGTAGAGAATAAAACCTGGTTGGATAGGGGAAAGGAAGTAATATAAAATCCAATGAATACATGGAATAGATTAACATGGAGAAATGTGGATAATCTACTTATGCAGGAACATTTTCTTAACAACAGTTCTTTTCTGCCGCTGTCTCTTAACTCTGAAATCCCAGTGGAATTGAATATTATATTTTCTTATTTGAATTGATTCCCTAAATTCTTTGTTAATTGACAAAGCTGATATCGTATGAATTCTCCAAATGACTGTGGTTTCAAATGAGAAGTACATTTATAAAGGAACTTTAATTCCTCTACTTTCGAAATGAGAAGACTATTAATCTTAATTACATATTATTATAGCACCTAATATTTTAAAACTGAGGAGTAACTTTAAAAAGAGTAAAATCAAACTTTTTTAAAATAGGACTTTCCCATTAGGATACAACAAAATTATGTTTTAAATATAGTGAATTTTTCTCCAAAGTATTTAAAGCTTGTTTTATTTAAAAGATATTGTCTTCTTATTCATCGCTAAGTAACTCAACTCTGAAAGCTACCCAGTTATACATCTGGAGTCAGCTACATAACAAAAATATCGACTATCTGAAATACTCGGGCAAAAGCTAAACCTGGAATTAAACTATGTGGATAAATTTCAATTCACAATACCTCAACCATCTCTCAGTTTTATCAGTACTTCCTAATTAATTCAATACGTTTTATTACCTTAAGGTTTTATTACCTTTAATGCAGTCTATTGAAAGCAAAAAAAATGATATAACAGGAAAATGGAGGAATATTAAAATATTTGTGCAAAAATATGCAGAAAATAATCTCAGAAGTATTATAGATTATCAAATACAATTTTTAGAAAGATGTAAAATGTCATTAAAAACACATCAATCTACAATGATGTTACGTGAAGAATTTCCATCTTACTATCTAATGAATACCCTAAATTATCTAAAAGATATAAAAGGGAACTTCAACTTAATGCTTTCATATAATTAAATTGTAGCGATCTTTTAAAATGTATTTTTCTTCTCATAAACAATAGAAGCATTAGAAATCTATGCCACAGATGAGAAAACACAAACAGGTTTCTTCAATAAGATCTGGCTCAGGAAAACCCATTTTAGCTCTATCTAATTAGGATTCTTTACTCAGGCTATTTTGGACCAAGTGTTTATGAAGAATACCAGTAACAGAATGGTTTGTAAAATCAAATATAGTGAACCCAGGCAGAAAAAAATATAATAAAGTTGCTTCAGAAACGCACCTGCCACACAGATTTGTCTCCAGCAAAACAAAAGGCAACAGGCAGGGTAGTCTGACACTGAGCTAAGATAGAGGGACATATTTTAAGCAAGATTTCACACAGCTCACAAGACAAAGAGATGAAGTCAACAGCAGATGTGTAAAGAATGAAAAACCAGCATAAAGGCCTTGTGTGCTCAGATAACCATACCATAAGAAGCCAAGAGACTCAAACACAAACCCTTAACCAAAGCACCACTATCCTCCCAGTAAGAGAGTCCCTGAACTCAGATGAGGAACACAGAGGAAACTGACAATGAACACAAAGCAAAGGCAAGTATTGAATCTTGATTCTTTAAAGGCGTAGGTCATATTATTTATTTTATTTAATCTTTTTCTTATCTTCAGAAAAACTTCCTGATGTACTTCTATTCTAGCACTCATTATATTATATATCTATATAGAGATATACTCTATATTTTTATCTGACTGGCATCTTAGCCAGATGTTGAGCTTTGTGAGAGGGAAAAATCCTCTATTGATCTTTATATCCATAGCTTCTAGCTTAGTTCCAAACATATAATAGAAAGTACTCAGTAGATGTTTAACTGATTGATTTGTAGTTCATGTACTACTAGAAATATGTTAAATTTTCTTATCAAGTATATTATAATCAGCAGTGCCATCTCTGAGTATGAATGAGAAATGTGGTGTTTGTATAGATACAGTATCAAGTGTATGTAATGTAATATACCACAGCACTGGACAAAAAAGCATAGTGACCACACACTATAATCTTCCCTCACATTGCACCCTAGAACTGCGTATATATATATGTTTTTAATTGCACAAATGTAGAACCATACTCAGAAATAAGGAAAGTTTCAGAAGATCAAAAGTGAGTTATTCCTGACAGACTGAAAGGAGACAAATTTTGATCAAATAGAAGAATGTGAGCTCAATAAACTTTTGGAAGAGTATGATTTTTAAAACCTGACAGGAGCAAAGCCACAGAAATTCCATGGTGGATGCCTGGAGTGGGAGGGAGCTGAAACAACTGTAGTATGATAAATTAGGGTACCACCAAGGAGATAGTCTATCTGCCAGCTCAAGCACATTTCCTGTCCCTCTGCCATCGCATATGACACATCCCTCTCCACCAAGATAAGCTGTAGCATTAGTGTTTATCTCAAGGTGGACTTGTAGGTTGGATACAAAAGACAAGGAGCTAGGCAGCTGGCAATGCTAGAGAAAAACTGGGGCAGGGGGGGGGGGGGAAAGCCCAAAATAAAAGGACAGAAACACCTCTATATAAGGTTAATCTGGCCCTTCTACCAGAATCACTGAAAACTGAGTAGTAAAAGAGCCAGTTGTAGTTTGAGTGTTCTACCCTCAGATAGACTTCATAAACTAAAAGAGCCAAACACCTGAAAGGGAAGCTGAACTACAGATAAGACCATTTTCAGAGATCACAAGACACCTTAGGAGAACCAGCCACAGGAAAGAGAAACAACAATCATGGGAACTTAAACCAGAGAAAGAAGATCAGATAGAGCAGTGATTATCAACCACTGCTGCATTGGAATCGCTTTAAAATGTGTTGAGACCTCAATATCTGAGGGTCAGATATTATGATGTACTTGGTCCAAGGTGCTACCTGGGGGTTAGGTCTTTTTTTTTTTAAAGTTCCCCAAGTGATATTAATGTGCAGCTAAAGAGGAAATCTTTTGTGATAGGGCAGCCATAACAGGAATTTAAAACACATATGCACCTTCATAGAGTTAAAAGAGAGATTGCATCTATGATGCCTATTATGATATTCAAAGATCCTTTTAGGATTTATGATATTATCTTTATCCTCTGCTAGTTTTCCTCTGTTACCACTGACTGTTATTGGGGGAGAGAGAGGTTTGAATAAAGGGAGGCTGTGTTGAGTTAGGGTATCTCCCAGGGATTTCCTAGAGATTAACCAAATAAAGGTCGCATAAAGTAGAATTACCTGCTTGTATTCAACAAGGTCCAGTGTCTGGTCCTTACATGCTCAGAAACATGACCTGCCAGATTTCAAGATCCAGTGTACTCAAGGATGCTGTCTCCAGACTACCAAATGCAATTCGGAAAGAAAATGGACAATTGATTAATTTTCAACAAGAAATATAGTTGTGAATGAGATAGAAAAGCATGCAGAGGAAGATTTTCATTTAGCATGGAATCAGAACAAAAGGAATTAGTCATGTGCCTCAAATGTTTGAGGGCCTCAGCTGTAATTATTGGAAGCACTTTCTCGTTCATTTGTTAGAAATAAGGATTGACTAAATTCCTCTTTTGTGTCAGTATGACACATAAATGTATAGACAGCGTTTCTTGTCTCAGGGAGATGGCATTCTAGTGGTAGGTGGGATGAAGAAGATAATAAAGAAATTAATACATAGATCAATAAAAATATCAAAGTGAGTACAGTGGGTTAAACAGTACCCTCCCACAGCAAAATCCATGTCTACCCAGAAACTCAGAGTGTGACCTCATTTAGACAGGGCTTTTGCACAGGTCATACTGTTTGGATTGGGCCCTAAATCAAATAACTGGTGTCCTTATAAAAAGAGGAGAGGATACAGAGAGGCACACAGAGAAGAAAGCCGTGTGATGATGGCGGGAGGCCGAGATTGGGAGTTGTGCTTCCACAAGGCAAGGAATGCCAGGAGCCACCAGAAGCTGGAAGAGGAGAGGAAGTAACTCCCCCACACACACACAGCCTCATAGGGAGCACAGCCCCTCCAGCACCATCGTTTCAACCTCCAGTCTTCAGAACGTAACACCTGGTTTGTGGTGATTTGTTGTGGTCGCTGCAGGAAACTAATACAGCAGTGATCCGCTGTAGATGTAGAATTAAAAAGACAACGGTGGGACGGAAAGTCAATGAATGACATGGATTCTGGGATTGAAATGAGAATAGAGAGCAAACCACCAACAAATGATAGTAATAATGCTCAAGATAGAAGACATGGCCACAGCAAAGATTCTAAGGCCGTAAAAAGTGTGCTGCCTTCCAGAAACCAAAATCAGGCCAGTGCAGCTAGAGTTCCATGGGCCGAGGGCAGAAAGGTAGGAGACCAGGTTAGAGAGGAAATCAAAAGGCATGTAACGTAAGGATTTATATAGATTTTAATTTCAAGTGCAATTTGAAAATGTTGGGAAATCTTAAAATAAGCAGAAAATGGACTCAATCTGATTGAGGATTTTTAAAATATCCTTCTGATTGCTGTGGAGAGAATGTATTTTTTTCAGTTAACCCTTTGACAACTAGCATATGGTCACAGCGAGGGATAACTTGGGATACGAACAACATGTCGTTTCTAGATCTAGCTCTTTGCCGGTCACTGGTAGCATGTTTTAGTATCAGTGAAATGGCAGTAGGAAAGCTGGAGAATATGAAAGGAGAAAGATCACAACACTGAACAACTGTCACGAGTAGCAGGCTGCTTCTGCATTTGCTTTTCATCCACTCTCATTAGCAGCTACTGGTTTTCTGAAGAGTGCAGGGCTAAGACCCATAGCTTATCAGATGATGCTGCTGTAATATGCTCGAGATAAGAACTTAGAGAAGTCCCGTTTCTTTATTATGTGTCCTATTTCTCACAGGAAGAGTCAAGCAGCAGTAGTATTTCTAATTAACTGCACCTGAGAATTTGAGCTTTCCTAAGAAACGACCAAAAGAATGCTAACTTGGAGTGATGGTTACTGGATATCCAATCCAAAAGGTGAGTTATGTTGTATTACATAAAGAAAGAAATGCTGTAACAACTTACCTGTATATATGTATATAAACTTGAATGCTAGTGATTCTAATATTTATAATAACTCTGAAAGTTTCCAGTGTATAGCTTCAGTATTTATACAGTCACTAAAAGGGAAATGAATAGCAGGTAAGTACTTTGTTCTACTAATAAGAAACAGTGTAGAAATACAGGCAGATAATATGTTGTGCCCCAGTGAATTTCCCAGCACGTACTGTTGAGAATAACAGCTAGTGAAGGCATGGTTCTCTGGTCACCTACTTCAGAAAAAAAAAATCTGGGGAACTTGTGCTCACCTGGGGAACTTGCTCTCGTCAGCTAATTTTGAGAACAGGATAAAGGAAATTGTGTCCCAGGCAGCCTGACATGAGACAATGGGGCAGTCTCCTTATTGCTTAAACATACGGCATTATGCAGAGCCGTTCTGCACTTGCCTACTCACAAAAAGCGAAATCAGCCTCAAAGACAAGTGACGATATTGCAAAAGAGGATTTATTGAGCTTCATTACATCTTGAAAGGATTAGCTGCACCTGCACATAAAGAATCTCAGTCGGTTCAGATAAACAGGCTGAAGGCGCCTGCTTTATTATACAGCTTTCAAGGGGAGATCTGTGACTGATACTCCTGAAGATGTGCAAAGTCTCCGGGTTCCCTGGCAAGGAGCAAGAGTGCCATCTTCTGGTAGAAGAGACTGAGGACATGGGGAAGGCTTTTCTTGAACTTGTTAGGAAAGAATGTTATTAAATAAAGAATTTTCATTTCTTTGAAGCTGAATTACAGAACTGGTGAACATATCATTTCCTCCTCAGGATTTTATTCCACTCTCAATTACATAAAATGAAGTAAAAATACACTCCAAGAAGTAAAGTGGGAAGAAGGAGGAAAAAGGACAAAGGAGTATCTTTTGACAGAGAACATTAACAGAGAAGTTCTAGTTTTAGGGTTGAGAGTTATTTCCCCCTATCTAGTTTTTTCTTTCTTCTTGTAAATACCTTCAGGTAAATTAGCTATTATATAATTTGGAAACTCTTGATAGTTAAAACATAATGTTCTCTGCTCAAGACATTAACGTCAACATTTAGAATTAGAGCAAGCATGTATCAAATAAAAAAGCATAATAGCTTTATTAATGTTAAATTATTGCAATTATTTCTTTGTTCCACTTAAAACATCACTCACGCGAGGTAAGTTTGCACCTTTCTCTCAATTTCTGACCTATATATATATTTTTTTTTTAATTAATTAATTATTTTTGGCTGTGTTGGGTCTTAGTTTCTGTGCGAGGGCTCTGTCTAGTTGCGGTGAGCAGGGGCCACTCTTCCTCGCGGTGCGCAGGCCTCTCACTGTCACTGCCTCTCTTGTTGTGGAGCACAGGCTCCAGACGCACAGGCTCAGTAGTTGTGGCTCACGGGCCCAGTTGCTCCGCGGCATGTGGGATCCTCCCAGACCAGGGCTCGAACCCGTGTCCCCTGCATTGGCAGGCAGACTCTCAACCACTGTGCCACCAGGGAAGCCCCTGACCTATACTTTACACAATATGCTTTAAACATCCATATTTTAATCTTTATTTGAACCATTACATTGAAATAATTCTACTTGGTTTACAAAATGTACTTTGTTCCTAACTACATTTAACAGTTCTAGAGTCCTCACTTAACTAGCGGTTCACATAAGTTCTCCATAAAATTTAGCTGTGATCAACATAGCCAAGCACTTCCCAGATCTCCCTTCAAAGAAGGGCTTGTTATCCCAGACTTTAGCTTCCAGCCTCTTTAGGGAATGATTCCCCAGCTGCACCTTCTTACTCTTCCAACGGCTCCAGTTCCCCCATGGCTGACATCCAATGACAGGTAGATACAGGAATATCAAGACCTGCTATTTCTGCCTAATTTTGGACCACTCTAATGGGCCACCTTGGCCCCAGAGCAACTTGTAAGGTTGACAGAAGTCAACCTTCCAGCATGAATTCCATCTCTTCCCAATCCTGCTTGCTTACCCTCCCTGACACAGGTTAATCTCAGTGGCATTCCCTAATGAACAATTTGTTTGCAGGCTCACTCCATCTCAGCGTCTGCTTCCAGGAGAATTCAAACAGCCGCTCCAGTTGAAGGACAGCCTCATTATAACCAGGTACTTTGTTTTGTCCTCTTCTATGGAAAAATATGTTATTTTTAACTTAAAAATGATTTATCTCTCATCAAATCTTATCAAATACTGTGAGATGCATGGTTTTTGGCCATTATGTCTATTTTGTATCACTGAAATATTTTACATAATCCTGTGTGTGTATTGCATATGTATGTGTGGTACGTTGTATGTATGTACTGGTACATTGATCTAAGTTTGAAATCCTGAACAGTTTATTGGATTAATGTTTTAAATTCTAACTAGTTTAACTATAGATCATGGATGCTTAAAATATGTATTTTAATATAATATGTGCCATAAAGACTTTGAGCTCTTAATAATTTGAGATGATAGATTGATCTGAAATATTTTATCTTTGCAACTTAATAAAGTGTACTCAGTCCCTCTAGTTTTTTTTTAAAAAAAGGACTAGAATTAGTATTTTTAAGTGGAAGGAAAATGCCCTCTAGTGGTAAATATTAATAAGCTTTATTTTTAAAGCATTAAACTCAATGCCTTGTTTAAGGCATAGTTAAGTGTCTATCTACCATGAGCTAAGCCCAGGATACAATTATGAATAAAGTAGAAAGATTAAAAAACCTCTTCTAATGTGCATTCTAGTAAGAGAGACAAATTTTTAAAAAGAGAATAATTAAAAGAATTGTGTATTTAGTGAACATGATAAAGGGAACGAACGGGATTTTGAGATAGAGAACAGTTAAGGGGAAACTTGCTTTATTGTCAAATACTACTTACTCCTTCATTTCTAGGAAGCTTCAATCTTCTCATTTATATTTTGTGGAATAAGGATGGTTGTCTTTGTTGCTTTTGCTTTGTTTTAAAATTTTGAGGCATGTGAGTGTATGAAACTAGAATCTCAAATCCGAAAAAGAACTCAAAGCTAAAATAGCTGTCTAGAGACATCCTGAAATACTATTTCATGTACACAACATCTGAAATGTTATGTAGCAATTGTGCAGGTTTTGCAAAATAACAAAGAAGTAAGAGGAAAACCATTGTATTACCAGTAGAAGGGTTTCACAAATATAAAATAATTCAGAGTCTTCGTCTCACTACAAGAACATAATCTCACCAGTATAAAAAGATTATGGAAATCTTCATAATTGTATCAATTATATGAGCACTGAGCAAAAGAAAAATGAACTTCTTCAAGATCCTACAAGATCCCACTGCCTTCATTATTGATGTTCCCTGGCCTCTTTCAAATTTTGTTCCAGGATTAGACCCAACGTGCTGCTCACAAATTGCTCCCTGACAATTTCGATCTCCCCAAACACATTTCCACAGTGATGTGGTCTATTAGATTCTGCATTTCTAACAAGTACCTAGCTGATGCCAGTGCTGCTGGTCCAGAGAACACACTATAAGTGAAAGAAAGAGACCATCCCCACCTATGGGTACTTAAAAAAAAAACTGGGTAGTCAAGAATCAATATTCTCAAGATGTCAGTTCTTCAACTTGATCTATAGATTCAATACAATCGCAGTCAAAATCCCAGAAAGTTATTTTATGGACATCGACAGACCGATTCTAAATTTTGTATGGAGAGGCAAAAGGCCCAGATAGCCAACATAATCTTAGAGAATGACAAAGTTGGAAGACTGATACTACCATACCTACTTCAAGTTACTATCATTAAAATTAAAAACTTCTGCTCTGTAAAAGACAATGCCAAGAGAATAAAATAGATAAACCACCTACTGGGAGAAAATATTTGCAAAAGATATATCTGATAAAGGACTGTTCTCCAAAGAACACTTAAAACTCAACAATAAGAATACAAACAACCCAGTTAAAACATAGACCAAAGACTTTAACAGACACCTTACCAAAGAAGATATACAGATGGCTAAATGTGTATTGAAAGATGCTCCACAACATATAACATCAGGAAAATGTACATAAAAACTACAGTAAGAAACCACTACACATCTATTAGAATGGCTAGAATCTGGAAAACTGACACCACCAGATGCTGAGAAGGATGTGGAGCAACAGGAACTCTCATTCATTGCTGGTGGGAATGCAAAATGGTACAGTCACTTTGGAAGACAGTTTAGTGGTGTCTTACAAAACTAAACGTACTCTTACCATACAAACCAGCAATTGTGCTACTTGGAATTTACTTTAAGGAACTGAAATTTTATGTCTACACGAAAGCCTGTACTCAGGTGTTTATGGTAGCTTTATTTATAATTGCCAAAACTTGGAAACAGCCAAGATATCTTGCAGTAGCTGAATGAGTAAACTAGGGTATATTTAGACAATAGAATATTATTCAGTGCTAAAAAGAAATGAGGTATCAAGCCCTGAAAATACACGGAAGAAGCTTAAATACTAATAGTAAGTGAAAGAAGCCAATCTGGAAAAGCTACATGCTGTGTGATTCCAAATATATGACATTCTGGAAAAGGCAAAACTACTGAGACAGTAAAAAGAACAGTGGTTTCCAGGGGTTGGGGGGTGGAGAGGAGGAATGCAAAAGTGGAGTTCACAGGATTTTTAGGGCAGTGAAACTATGCAATATGATACTATGGATAGATGAAATTATATATTTGTCCAAACCCATAGAATGTACAGCCCCAACAGTCAATTCTCGTGTAAACTATGGACTTCAGGTGATAATGATGTATCAGTGTAGGTACATCAGTTACAACAAATGTACCACCTTGGTAGAGGATGTAAAAATGTGGGAGGCTGTGTGTGTTTTGGGTCAGGGATATATGGGAAATATATACCTACCTTTCTCTCAATGTTGCTGTTAAACTAAAACTGATGTAGAAAATTAAAATCTTAAGAAAACTAATAAGAACAAAACACTCTGTTTTAGGATGTCTTTAGGCTAGATGTAGATTGAATCCTACCAGCTTGGTATTCTTTCATCAAGGTTAAGGTAGCAAGACCTAATTGTATGTCTTTTCACAAATGTAATCTCAGTGCTCAGCCCGGTGCCTGATCCAGGACTGATAGCTGTTTATAAATAAGTAAATGACTGATGAATCCATGGAAATGCATGGGGGAAGGAGTTTCTTGTAACATCGAAAGAGTAATTGATATTCTTTTAATCTTTGGAGCATGTTTTGCCCAACATCATGTACATTTCTTCGTAAATGTTGCTCTTTTCCCATCTGCTCTGAATGGGAGCATCTTTTTTTTTTTAATGATTTGCAAAGGATGCTAGGCAACTCCAAATTTTCTAGTTTATAAAACATTCAATAAAGCACAGAATTCTGGTGTTAGCTCAGGTAAATAAATAATTCATAACAAACATTCTTACAGCTGAAGATAAAAGAGAGTGTGAAATACAGGCCTGGCAAAGTAATATGAGTGCAAAAACATTGGAATAGAATGCATATGGGCATCACATTTTTAAAATCCATTTTTTCCCCTTAGAATTTAGGGAATTAGGGCTTCCCTAGTGGCGCAGTGGTTGAGAGTCCGCCTGCCGATGCAGGGGACACGGGTTCGTGCCCCGGTCCGGGAAGATCCCACATGACGTGGAGCGGCTGGGCCCGTGAGCCATGGCCACTGAGCCTGAGCGTCCGGAGGCTGTGCTCCGCAATGGGAGAGGCCACAACAGTGAGAGGCCCGTGTACCGAAAATAAATAAATAAATAAATAAATAAAATAAAATAATTTAGAAAATGAATATTTAGAATCAGAAAGAAATCACAGCAAATAAATTAGTTTTTAAAGCTGCAATAATACAAACATTATAAAATCCAGTAAACTTTGGTTTTATTAATTGACTGTCAGACACACTTTTTTTTTAAATTTTAAGAGTTTGAGTGAAAATTGATTTGAATCAGGCAGCACCAAGCCAGAGGTGGTTAAACCTCTGAAGCCAAGGGAACAAGTTAGAAAGAGAAAGTGGAAGCAAAGAAAGGAAATTATTGACTGGCTAGAGTACAATGCCTAGATGGCTGTTTGTGATTGGTTTTCCTGAGTATTTTGATTTTGTAACCTTGAGGCATTTACACGCTTAGATTTTGGTTTGCTTACACAAGCCATCATGGAATTAGAGCCACCTCAGTCTGGTGGCCTCCTTGTTTAGCTAATTTAACAATTCCCCCTGTTTGCTCATCCTTTCATACATGAGAGATTGGCCAACAATTTGGTATCAACCCTACTCTCAGTCACCATCATAGTTAAGCTGTTCCTGTCTCATTGTGAAACTCTCAGGTTATGAGGTCAGATCTGGAGGAACTATTTTTGCTGTTTATCTTTTGGTTCATCTCGTTTCTGTTTCTCTAAGAACAGTGAGACCATCTGAGGTAACGTTGATGGCTGTGAAGAAGCACTTAAGACCTTTGAGCAAGCATAGCACACCAGGGAGACTCCAATGGTGACTATTAGAAGGATAACACCAGGAGATTGAAGTATACTCTGTAGCCAGGGCCCCCATGAACCAAACCAGTCAGTATCAAATAAGTCAAAGCATGTACCTGAAAGGGAAGTAACCTGTGTTAGCCAAGTGCCTTGTTTGTTAACTTCTTGTATTTGCTACAATACGAGAGGTTTTGCGCCAGGTACAGCAAAAGTTATTCTCTACGGCAGACTCCTTCTTGGTCAGCCAATAAGTAACCTAAAGCAATCCTATTGTCTAAATCCACCTTAGCAAGAAAGTCTAGCAAGTTTTGTTGTGCAGGTTTTAATTGTCTGACACATGTTTAATAACACTTTTTTCTTACATTTTTGGCTGAATACATTTTGATTACCTCTTAATTGAACAATAATTTCTAATAGGATTTACTATAGAGATAATAGAAAATATACTTCTGTTGGGACTATTTCAGCCTCACAACTTGTTATCACTTAATATCATGTAAGTTTTAAGATTGTTGTCAAATTGGGGGTAAAAAAAACTATCAAGTTTCTTCCCACATAAGCCATAATATTGCAGGAGTCTATCCTCTTATAGTAGTGTATTATAGGTTTTATATTATGTTCATCAAAGGTGTTTTCAAATGTGTCCATATGATTCATTTCTCTTCAATAACTTGATCATCATGTAATCAAGGAGCCTGTTCATTACTTACACTCTTCCTCTTACATTACTGCTTTTACTGTTGATCTAAAATGTTTTGTTATAATTCACTTCTAAATATCAGAATGACTTCTATTGATGTTGTGCATCCCTATCATTTTGTTTTGTATTTCATTTTTATCTGAATTTTCTCTCAGGTTTTAATAAATACATTTTAAAGTGACAAAAGAAGGTACACTTCAAATATATCCAAGTCAAGAATCTGTCATTTCTCTCTTGTTTAATTAAGCATTCCAAACCATCTTTCCAAATTGCAATTAAAATAGCACACTTCAGCTTTATCAACCTTTAAATACATTTTTTGCATATCGTTTATGTGCTGGTTTAACTCTCAAATCTTCAAAAATACATTTACAACTTTATAATAAGGAGCAGACTTTCTCTTTAGACAAAAATCCAAGTTGTCAAATGTGTTTAAGATAAACCAAAGAAAAAACTTGTAATTGTGGAAAAATACCGAAGCAATATTTCTGGTACTATGGCAATAGCTTTTTTCTTTAATGACATCAAGGTTAGGAGCTGCTCATGGCGCATATTCTGTGTATTTAGTGATGTTTTTATAGAATGCTTGCAGCTCTTAAAAGTAACATTGTCATATAACAGACTATGAATATTATTCATAGGTAGGTTACAATCCTGCTACTTTTCTGGTGATCAAAATGGTCAAAAGAATCATGCAGAGGGTTTTCCCTTGTAGCAGTAGGACACAGTAATTATCAATGATTAGGATTTATTACATGATGCAAAATCTACAGCTATGAGTAATAATTGGTTTCTGGTTTATTTATTTGGACCAGTATTATATACGCTCTCATAATTTCTATTAATCTTAAGAATTTTTTAGATGAGTTACATTTTTTTCACTTTAATGCTTTCCAAGTGCTCATACAAAAATGAACCATATTCAACTCTAACTCAATACTTCATATAAAGTTTTCATTTTTTGTAGAACATCAATTTTCATCTTGACCACTGAAGGCAAACATATTTTGCCTCAAAATGTATAACTGAAACTCTTTTTTCAGTATTTCCAAAAAAAATGAATATTTCTGTTTCTGCATATAAGGAGCTTGGAAGTCACCACTTTATCCTAACAAGTGAAAAGCTGAGCAGACTAAAAAAATCACCAACTCTACATGGATCCAGAAGAAAGAGCAGGACACAGGGCAAACTGCTGCCTCCAGGATTGAAGAGACAGGCAAGCACAGGGAGTCTCAGCTCATCACTAGATCAGAGACTTGTGAGTCTCTGCAACAGAAACCAGTGCCCGGGCATGAAAACCTGAACTCTAACTGATGAATTGCTGAAGGCTCGTGTAGACAAGTCTGAGAGTTAAAAATTCTGCGGGACCTAGTCATAAGGGGCCGCCACAGTATTGTGAGATTTATCTCCAGGTAAATCTTACCATGTGGCCCAGCAATCCTGTTCCTTGGTATTTACCCAAAGGCGTTGAGAACTATATTGATACAAAAACCTGCTCACGAATGTTTTTAATTGCCAAAACTTTGAAGCAACCAAGATGTCTTTCAGTAGGTGATGGATAAATCAACTGTGGTACATCCAGACCAGTCCTGAAAGATACTGCCACCTATCTGGCACCGTAACTGAATCTTCAAAAGGCTATTCCACTGTTCCGTTAAGTCAGCTGCTTCAGGATCATGGGGAACGTGGTAAGCCCAATGGATTCCACAAACATAGGCTCTACTGTTGCACTTAATTTGCAGTGACGTGAGTTCCTTGATCAGAAGCAATGCCATGTGGAATACTATACGGTGGATAAGACATTTCATAAATCTGTGGATGGTAGTTTTGGAAGAAGCATTTCATGCAAAGAAGGCAAATTCGTATCCACAGAAGTGTGGCTTCCAGTGAGAACAAAATGCTATCCTTTCCATGATGATTAGCAGTCCAGTGTTATCAGTCTATCACGAGGCAGCAGTCCAGTGACCCTGAGGAACAGTGCCATATTGGGGCCAGTGCTGATCTCTGTTTTTGGCAGACGGGGCACTTTGCAGTGGCAGTAGCCAGATTGGCCTTGGTGAGTAGAAGTCCATGCTGTTGAGCCCGTGTATAACCTCTCTCCTTGCCACCCTCACTACTTTGTTCATGAGCCCATCGGGGAATGACAGGAGTGGCTCAGGAAGGAAGCTGATTAATATCCACAAACTAGGTCATCAGATCCACTTCATTATTAAAATCCTCCTTATGTGGGACTCAAATATCTTCATATTTTCTGTCCATTCAGAAAGGTCTGTCCACAGACCTTTTTCTCAGACTTCCTTATCACTAATTTTCCAGTCATACTACTCTCAAGTCCCTTCCGATTCATCCAACTCCCTGGCCACAGCTATGTTGGTATACACTCACACATCTGGCCATTTCTCCTTCCAAACAAACTAAGCAAGCAAGTGCAGTGCTTAAAGTTCTTTTCACGGGCCTTCCCTGGTGGTGCAGTGGTTGAGAGTCCGCCTGCCGATGCAGGGGACACGGGTTCGTGCCCCGGTCCGGGAAGATCCCACATGCCGCGGAGCGGCTGGGCCCGTGAGCCATGGCCGCTGAGCCTATGCGTCCAGAGCCTGTGCTCCACAACGGGAGAGGCCACGGCAGTGAGAGGCCCGCATACTGCAAAAAAAAAAAAAAAAAAAAGTTCTGCTCACTGCATGGATTTCCATTTATCATTGCCCTTCAGGGATGTCCCAGAAAGAACTATAGTGCTACAGATTTACACTTTTGGGTGATGTCTACATTATCTCCCAGAACAAGATGTAAACCAAGACTGAGGTTTCTCTTCCTCAGTCTAGTGATCATAGGGGACTCCCCGTGATGACATAGATGCAGACTGGGAGAGAAAAAGTAATATAGCAGGAGCGGGAACCGTGGGCATCTGGGCCACTTTCTCATGTAACTAAGTTGTGTTCTCACAACGCAATCTTACATATAACACTTCCATTTGATGATGGAGTGCCACTGCTGTGCACGCCCACCTTTATAGCTTGGGGAGTCAGACATGGCCAGTTCATCATGGGAAGCTTAGGTCACATGGTAGCTTGATCTCTTCTAAGGCCTAATAGCAAGCCAAAAGTAGTTTCCGAAAGAAGAATAGTTATCCACAAGAAGGGCAGGGCATTGCTCCAAAATCTTCAGTGTCTTTGCTGTGGTTCATCGATAGGGCCCTGTTAAAGGTTCCAAATAGCATCCCTGCCTCTGACACTTCAGGAGCCACTGGATATGGCCCAAATGACAGAACAGCTTGCACAACAGCCTGGACTTGTTACAGAGCTTCTCTCATATTGGGCTCTACTCAAAACTAGCAGCTTTTGTGTTACTCAGTAAATGGGTCAGAGTCGCACATGTAAACGAGGAATATGTTGCCTCCAAGTGCAGAGGCCCACTAGGCATTGTGCCTCCTTTTGATTGCAGGAGGAGCCAGATGCGGCAATTTATCCTTTAACTCAGAAGGGATATATTGACATGCCTCATACCGCTGGACCCCTGGAAATTTCACTGAAGTAGAGGCCACTAATTTTTTGTTTAATTTATTTCCCACCCTCTGACACACAAATGTCTTACCAATACGTCTAGAGTAGTTGCTATTTCTTGCTCACAATGTCCGATCAGTATAATATCATCAATGTAATTAATGTGATTTCTTGTGGAAGGGAAAGGCAATCAGGATCCCTAATGTGGACTAAATTATAACATCGGGCTGGTGAGTTGATACACTCCTGAGGTAGGACAGTGAGGGTGTTTTGCTGGCCTTGCCAGCTGAAAGCAAGGGTGGTCTATACCAGTAGACACAGAGAAAAAAGCATTTGCTCAGTTAACAGCTGCATACCACATACCAGGGGATGTGTTAATTTGCTCAAGCAATGAGATAAAATCTGATAGATTTGCAATTGGTGTCAACACCTGATTAAACGTATGATAATCCACTGTCATTCTAACAAGACACATTTTCTGCAAAAGCCAAATAGGTGAGTTGAATGGGGATGTGGTAGGAATCACCTCCCCTGCTTCCATCAAGTCCCTGATGATGGCACTAATCTCTGCAATCCCTCCATGAACGTGGTATTGCTTTTGGCTTACTATTTTCCTAGGTAGGGCAATTCTAGTGGCTTCCACCTGGCCTTTCCTATCCTAATAGCCCTTACTCCACAGATTAGGCAACCCACATGGGGATTCTGCTAGTTTCTGAGTATGTCTATTCCAGAACTGGAGAAATGAGTAGACAGTGGGTTTGCAGACCCACTGAAGCACCTTGAGACAGACCCAAGTTAAATCTCCATTGATCGCCTAACCTCCGTAAGTCCCTACTTCTATTGGTGAGACATAGTAACTTTTGGGGTCTCCTAGGATTAGTGTCAATTCAGAGCCAATGTCCAGAAATCCCCCCAAATCTGCTTATTTCTTTTTCCCCAGTGCCAGTCAAGGTGGAAAATTCTGCAGTTCCCTTTTTGGAAAGCTGGGTGAAAGACTAACAGTATAAATTTTGGCAGTGTAGCCAGATTCTTCCTCAAGGGGACCTGACCTCCCCTTCGTTCAAGAGGTTCTGGGTGTGTAAACTGGCTCAAATCTGAGCAGTGTTTGAGGGGCTATAACTCGTCCTCCCTGTCTCCTGGGACAAGGGCCACAGGAAGGAAGGAAGGGAGGAGGGAAGGGAAGGAGGGAGAGAGGGAGGGAGGAAGGAAGGTAAAAAGAAAACCAAACCAAACCAGGCAGACAAGGTCACTATAGTTGGCATGCTTGGACTACTCTAGAAAATAAGTGAAATCTGTTTTTTCACTGTTTGCACTACAGACCAAGTATGTAGCCCCTGGTTGGTCTATTAGAATGTGGCTAGAATTTCTCTAAGAATACCTCATTTCAAGATATCAGTATTTTTCTGCACACACACACACATACAGAAGTGCACATTATCTTTGTTTAAGTAAAAGTCTACAACAATTGATGATTGTGAAAGATATTCACATGCATAAACAAAAGTAATAAAAAGTTTCAAATAGATAAGAAGTCACAGAAATACTTAAAGACTGAATGCGTTAACTAGGTCATTTGAGGAAAAATATATCCTTTTAAGGTAATAGATTTTTATGACATACAAATAATATAAAAAACAAAACTATAGAAATTATACAGTTGTTTTAATCATTATAGAATTGTTTGTATTTTAACATTTATAACATCAAACAAACAGTATTTAATTTTTTAATAATAGTATTTAATTTTTAGTTACTTCATTTAATTTAGGCCATTATCATTTCAAGAAAAAAAACCCTAAACCTATTTGGTTATTCTTCCCATGATGATAAATTGAAAGCACAATGCCAACATAGACATAAAAATTCAGTAGGAAGAAAAAATCCAAACTCATATCCATAAAATCTTTGATAAATCAACTTGTACCTCAATATATTAAAGAATGTAACATTTGAAGAAACAAAAAAAGTGCAAAAGTATGCACGCATAGCTTACTTTGTTCTTCCTCATCAAAATTTGAGAATGATAAAATTATAAGAAAGATTTAAGAGGAAGATTCCTTTTACTTTTCTGTCTGTGAAGGCTAATATATTAGACAAGAACTGGTCAAATGATTACTATAGCTTGTCCAACCATTTTCAGCATTTCAAGTCAGTATATTCTTGAGATTTTTTCTCAAGTATGACTCCTTGGTTTAAAATTCCTTCTGGAAAACATGCTACTGAAAAACATTTCCCTGAATTACATTCTACAGTGCAAAAAAATCTTAGCGATATTATTAAATGTACTGTTCGAATGTGATTGCCTGTTTAATATTTTAGTATTAGCATATGACTCAGGCAATTATAGAAGTTTAAATTTTTGAAAAATTTATGTTCTTGAAGTATAATGGAGAACTTTAGAAACTGTGTTTCTATAGGTTTAATAATAAAATTAAATAATAATGTATTCCTTTACATTAAAAAAATCAGCATTTCTTCTTATATAGCAGAAACTCCTTCTGTAAGTTAATTTTTTTATTCTCACTTTCAGCCAAATTTGATTTTAAGTAACTTAATCATTTAGCATTGAGTAATATGTGTATTTCATGCCCCTCATGGTATCTTTCAATTAACAAAAATGTCAGATAAACCAGAATTTGTTGTTTATTGCAAGTGACCAGAACTTTAACAGGAAAGCCAAGAACCATGGTAATACTTTCCATGTTGTCAGAATTTGGAATTTAGGGAATTATGATCGATTTTGAACCACTGAAAAATAATTAACAGTATCAGACATAGAAAGTGACTCTACATGAAAGAGACATACGGATATTTTGAGTTAATATGTAGGAATCATACGTGTGTATATGAAAGGATGTTATGAGAAAGAAATTTACTGGGGCTTAACTACAACAAAGAGATTTTGAGGAGTCATATGGAAGAACTTTTTGATATACCTTAAAACATTTGCCAAAGAAGAAGACGGAGCCTCCTTTTTTGGAGACGTAAATGAAAATGTAGACTGGATTTTATCTTTCAAACTTAAAACCCGTGTAGTGTCAGGAACCCAAACAGATGACATTTCTGTTCTATGATTCCATCATTTGAAAGGTTTGTGAAATCCCAGCCCTTCAGTTGCTTTCTGGGGCTTGTCTCCTGCTAAGTCCCATAAGGTACATTTTCCTCCCAGGCACCAACCTACTTAAAGCACAGCAGTCACTGGAGTTGCCAACTCATTAAAAGCAGAGTGTAGTCCAGCATTAACCTAATTATATGCTGCAACCACTTTCTTGTGCATCTGGGAGTAACTCTTTGGCTTCCAGCCAGCATCTCTGGGATTTGATTTTCAAGTGACATAACCAGTTACTTGAAAATGTTTACCTCCTGAATGCTGGAGATGGAACGTCATCATTACAAAGGAGAAAACTTACAATTGGATCCAAAGCCTCTACTCATGTTAGCAGAGGCTTTGCCATTGTCCAGAGAGCCCTGGTCTCTGCTTTCTCTAGACTCACATTTCCTAATGATGCAGTATCTTGTTCATTACGATTCACTCTGAGATGAAGTCATTATGTGCCTTGCTCTTTCTTTCACACAGCATTGGTAAGCATTTTAAGGAAACTTTTATACAAATCTTTAAAATTTCTGGCAGGGAAAATAGGCAGACATCTGGAAAAGAAGCAGCATCACTTATCCCCATCCAAAGTGTATTTTTGCTTCATGTCTATACTTTTTCCGAAAGCTTATATACAAGTTCTTCTTAGCCATGAGCCTTTCTTGAGCAAAAGTGTCTGAATAATCTATGGGTTATCTTCCATATCTTAGAGAAGGAAGTCTACGTTTCTATTCCATCCCTGAGTTTCAGAGGGCTACAGTGGGGTGTAGAGCTGTCCCATGCATTAAATCAATAGCATTTCTTCTCCATCTGTTGCTGTGGAGTTTGGCTACAGTTTTCCCTTCTGGTGGTTTGTAGTCTCTGTCTTCTGTTGTGTTCTCCTCAGTAGAGGCTTTATGAGGTGGTTTCCTGAGCTGTTATAAGATTCTTTTCCACACTCATTGAGTGGCTGCCTTGATTGATCTCAGCAGTACCTTCAGAAATTCTGGTGGAAATCTTTTCTTAGTTGAGGTTTTTAGATATTGGCTATATAACTAAATAAGGAGTTGCATATTTCAAAGTAGTGTGTTTGGAAGGGTGCCCAGAGTAAAGAAAGCATTAATAGGCATAAAAAGCTAGCATATGGATGCTATAAGAAGTATATTGGAAAATGTACAAATAGAGTAGTGGAACCTTCCAATCAAAGGGTGTGAGGGGCAGTGAGGAAAATATGTTTTCTCTTATGTTTCTGCCAAAATGTAAGGACAATACAACCTATACAGTAAATTCAGCAGATGCTGGAAACTGCAAAAAAAAGAACACTCGTTGCAGCCAGCTTAGTTTAAAATAACATATTATTTATGTCTGAATTTGATTGTAGGTATATTCTCTGTTATTTGATCTATTTTATCTATGTTATTTAGTCTATTAAGACCACGTTAAATTAATATAATTAGATTTTACTATATTGTTCACACAGAAAAAATATAAGACTAAGAATTATTTCCTTGGAAAGGCCAATCTAAGAAAGAAGGTTTATGATTTGTCCTGAGCTCAATCTGTTGGTAATTGTCTTTATGTTCCTATTATGCACCTAGGTATATGTGAGGCATATAAGCGGGGAATAAGGCATAACTTCTTCTTTTCAGGGGTTTGAAAGCTAGCAAAAAATGACAGTTGGCCACATTTTCTTTGTCCACTTCAGGGCAGTTATTTCAAGGTTTCTGATTATGAATTTTTTTGTTCCCAAATGCTAAGGAGCACTTCTTATCTAGAGTCCTGAATGTAAATGTTAATTGAATTGTTTTTATGTGATGCACATAGCTTTTAGGTAAGGGTTGTCATGTGCTTTATAAGACTTAAAGATTCTTCTGATGGCAGGATATCACAACGCACTAACACTTGGAAAGATGGAAGGCAGAATTTTTGGTTACTTACAGCTCCAAACTAGAGAAGGCTTCCAGGTAAGGCCAACAGGGGGTTGTACCCAGGGGAAGAGTTACAGCAAACTGGAGCTGTAAGAGGCAGCTTAGGTATGGCTAGCAGGGTGGGGTTAGCAAGATTTCTCAGGTTCCCTGAAGATTGGCTAACCTGAATGATTTTGTGGGATCCTAGGCCTAGAGGCTGTCTCCAGTCTCTTACCTAGCCGTGGAGTGATTAGGGCTGATGCACTGTGGCTTGGAGTGTGAGAGCCCAGTAAAGGAAGTGGTCAGTTGGATACGAACTTGATTAGCTGCTCAAGAAAACAAATTGATCGACCTCCAGGGCTTCAAAACTGGGTCAAGACAGCACGGTTAAAAAAACCCAAAAAAACTATACTATATGATGATACAAACATAATGATACAAATTATAAAAAAAATTCTTTATAATTTTTTAGGCATTCACTCATTCATACTTGCAATAAATATTTAATGAATGCACGTTAGGTGTTGACACCATGATGAACACGGAGAAAATAAAGATGGATCAGAGGCTTTCAGTTCAGTAAGAGGCAAAACAATGACAATGTGGTAGTCATTGTAAAAGAGTCATAACGTAGGTGCTACTGGAACACAAATGTGGTTGTCAGTTTGACAGTACTGACCACTCAGGAAAAGCTTCCAGACATAGGACGCATCGTGAAGAAAGATACAGAAGCAAGGTACAATCAGCAGGAATCTTAGAAAAAGCCTAGTATTAACAAACTTTATAAATAAGTAAGAAAAAAAAAAAAGGCCCAGAAGGATAAAGAGACTTGATTCATGTCACAGATATAGCAAAAACCCAGTATTCACTTGTATGTTCCCTTGCATGGTCAGTATCAATTTTGTTTAATCACACATCGCACATATTGACCATCTGGACATGATATATGAGCGTTGTAATAATCTGGCTGGAAGGACTTATCATAGTATAGAATAGACTTAGAATTCCGTTCTTCCAAGATAGATGCACAATCCCTTTCACTGGATGAGTAAACATCTGGGTCCTATCTGGTCAGGGAACCTGAGACCAGAGCATTATGGTAGCTATAATTGGGGTTGAGTTTTGCATGATGCAAACACAAAGAGTGAAATGAAGGTGGAGTGTCATGTGGAGACATAAATGAGTTCTCAAAATGTTAAATGTTAAACCCAAAGGAAAAGTCAGGAAGCAGATTTAAGGTTTAGTGATACGTAGGAAGAGTGTGCTGGATCCTGGAATCCAGCCTGGAAACACACCCAGAACAAGGGATGGGAGGAAAGTTGTAACGAATGTTGGTAATTTAATCTGTGGGTAAGGGGGGAGCCCTTAAGGACGCAATGTGTTGGTGGTGGAGTTTTATAAAATCAAGCCTTTCTGTTTGTATTTTATGACATTAAAATAACTCTATACTGGAGGAAATATATTGGGATAGTTGATTTTTATGTAGTAGTAAACTAGATTATACATTTTAATATTAAAGAAATTTACTATGTTACATTGATTCAGAGCCCATATAGAATTAAGCCAACAAAACAGAGTTAAAGAAACATATAAAATGTTTCAGATGTACACACCAATTACATGAAATAGTTAACCTTGTGGGTTATGATCCCTTTGTCTTTCACTGAAAATGCAGACTGTAACTTTGCAATACTTGTACCCTAAATGCATAAACTCCATTTCTCAACCATCCCTTGAACTGTCTGAAATGCAGGCCTCAAAACTTAACTTATCCAACTCAAACTGACTTTACCATTATTCTCCTGTTCAAATTTCCCCTTATTGCCTAAACTGTGTCTCTTTACAGTTGGTTTATCTAAATCATGATTGAAACAGGTACAATTATTGAATTTAGTTGTACATCTCTCAGGACACACATAAATAGATTTCACTCTCAACCTGATCTCTCCCACTGCAACTTCACTACCATTTTCATGGCTCTGGCTTGTGGACAGCTGTCCTTGGAATGTCCTATACTCTGACATTGACTAATTACTTCATAGTTTTGCCACTGGATATGTTTCTGCATCTCCCATACAATTCTTATACAGGTATTATACACACAGATGGATTTTACTTCATTATTCTATCTGATAACCTCTATCTTCTGTCAAGCTTAGCCTGTTACATCTACTGGGATAACTGACACATTTGGACTCATTTCTACCATTTTTATTTTACTTTATTTCTACCACCATTATTTACCATTCTTAATGTGTCACTTTTCTGTTTCCATTTTTCTTGTATTTTACTTTTTTGGCATACTGATTGTTTCTTCCTTTTAACCTCCCTTTGACTAGAAATACTTTGAAATTTTATCCCATATATTTAACTTAACAGTTTTCTAAAGTGATTCAATATCTCAAGTCCCTACCAAATAATACAAGGTACTTAGAACACTCTAATTCTGATCTCCCCTTTACTGATTTATATGTTACTGTTATATAGAATATTGTTTGATATCTTGTTAAATATATAATTAGACTATACTGTTATTATATAGACAATATATATTTCAGTTTACTTATGGATTTACTTGTTTCTTTGCCCATTATTCCGTTTTGCCTCTCAGGTTCTTTTTCCTCTTCCTTAAGTATATTGATAAAAATTCCTTTACTGCAGATCTATGGATGTAAACTCTTATTTGAACATTTATTCATTTTGGTTTCTATTTTCTTTTTCATTTTCTTTTTATTATTTTTATTATTGTTGTTTTTGTTGATTGTTTTATTTCTTTTGTCCCTAAAAATTTCCTAGTTTTCTTAGGAGCCCAGTAATGAATTAAAAGTATGTGTGTTTTCACTGATTTAAGAGGTCACTGTTTTATTTCCAGAGGCCTATTCAGATATTCAGACCACATGCTTCAGAGGAAGGTTATCACAGAATGTATTGGTTTGCATGACTAGCAGGGAGAAGGCTATTTATGCATGGGACGTGGGAACTAGAGAGGGAAGTCCACACAGGAGACTGAGAGGTCAAGGAGCAAGTGCCTCAAAAGGGGATGGGGTGGGGATTTGGGAGAAAAATCTTCTGGATGTTTTTATACTATAATGAGGAGTTTGATTCAAGGTCATTGGTACTGACACATCAAGACTGACTGTCACTGGCTCGATTAATAATCAAGCTAGCATGTTACAGTGTTTTAAAAATAAATGGAGTTCTATAATTTTTGTTAATGTAAGTATGCAAACTAGTAGCCCTCTTAATATTAATCCCTTTAATTTTTAAAGACTCTACTTGGAAAATAGACCCAATGGTCATGGCTTACTAAAGACACACCAGAATTCTAGCCTCCCTGAAACACCCAGAGTAAAAGTGTTATTTGTGTGTGTATTTGTGTGTGTGTTTGTGTGTGTGTGTGTGTGTGTGTGTGTTTAACAATCCCTTTCCATCTGGCTTAAATGCCTTCTTTCAGATCTGTTACATCTGGTCACCACTTTGACCCAGGGATGGAATTGAAAAGTTACCCCACCATCTGGCAGTCTTTCTAGACTTGCTACTGACATGAAATTTCAGAGCAGCTCATACTGCAGCAACGTGGGACTCAGGCGGCCAGTTTTCAGTTTAACTCATTACTCAAAATGTTTCTCATAACTCACCTCAGTACAGTCCTTTACATTAATCATGCAAATGAGTGTTCTCTCTTCTATAATTCAAATGACTTAAAGGAAGGCATACTGCTTTACTTGCTTTTTTTTACTCCCTCTATATCCAGTAGAACTTAGCATGGTGCTTTGCAAAGACACATTGAATGAGTAATCAAGTTAATAACTTGATTCCCATTTTCTGAAAATAGCCCTTATACCCTTTCTCTTAGCCATGTTTCTTGTCCTCTGAGCCTCCAATTAAAAGACAACTCCTAACCAATAGTAGGCTCTGGTACTTACCGTCCTAAAGATGTATCTGAAATGTGCTTTCTGTCAGGTGTGGCAGTGCAAATGCAAATATGATAGTCTCCCTTTTTTGTAATTGAGTTGAGTGCCATGTAAGTGTAGTTTCATTACATTCTATTTAATTTTACTTTTACAGAGAATAGTAGATTTACGTAACTATCATTTTCCTTTGAAGTGTTACAAAGAGCACACTCTGCCAGAGTATCAAGTTTATAATGAACCAGGGATAGCAAAACAATGAACTGCTTCGTTTCTAAAATCACTCACTTGCACCAAAAAACATTATTTCTGCTGTGAAAACAGAAACAACAAAAACACAGTTGGGTTTTGGGGTGGCTTTTTTTTGGGTCAAAAACACTTAATTCATAATACAAACCTTACTGACCAGAGAAGCAAAAAAAAGAGAGAAAAACAAAGATAATTTAGCTGGAGTAAAAGAAAACAGCTATTTGTTTTCAATTATTTTGAAATTCTCAAATATTTATAACTGGTGAATTTTATCTATTCGGAGCAATGTATAATTGTTTCAGTTACATAACAGGCTTTTATAAGGGTGAAAGAAAAGTCTAATCTCTATCACCTCCACTTGAATTACTAATGTCACATGTAAATATAAGGTTTCCCGTACATCTGTTTCATAATCCTCCTCCCAAGGATGACTAGCTAAAGAATTTAAATGTCATGACGGCTCTAAACCAGCTGCCATGCTCAAAGAGCCCTTCCTGGAAAGAGTTTAGTGAACAGGCATAAAGAATGCCATTCTTGGAAGTAAGATTGGAGGCACCAGAAAGTGTTCTTTTGCAGCAGTTGAGCTGTCATGTATCCTCAAATGTAACACTAATCTAAAAAAGATCTTTCCCTTGATTTGCACTTGTGATGTAAACATTTACATGAAACCAAAATTTTAGGCAAATCAAGGTTGCCACAATATGAATTATCTCAATGGAAGAGATTGTTCAGCATTTATAATTTATGTGCATGCTTGATTCATATTTTGCTCATGTCTACTATTCTAATGATATCTCACCCGGGTTTTATAAAGAAATCGATGTGTGCTTTCTTTTAAACATTGTCCAATATCCGTGCTTCATTTGTACTTTCTTTTCCCTAAGAATATGATGGGTACAATCAAAAATGTAGAACCCATAATCCACATAGACCTCTGATAGCAGAATTCATGTTGGAAGTTTACCCATCAAGAAGCTTAATTTCCTAGGCTACAGTAAAACATTTAACCAATAAAAGAATACAATTTTCACGCAAATTGAATGTTATATATTCAATTAATTTTTATTCTTTTGTAAGACAATTGAAAACAATATAATTTATATAAAAATGAAAGTTGTAAAAAAGCAAAAGCTAGATAATCTACTCCCTTAAAAACCTTGATGTATTCTAAAATGTCAATCAAGATTAGAACGAAGCGGGGCTTCCCTGGTGGCGCAGTGGTTGAGAGTCCGCCTGCCGATTCAGGGGACACGGGTTCGTGCCCTCATGTCCCGGTCCGGGAAGATCCCACATGCCGCGGAGCGGCTAGGCCCACGAGCTATGGCCGCTGAGCCTGCGCATCCGGAGCCTGTGCTCTGCAACGGGAGAGGCCACAACAGGGAGAGGCCCGCATACCACACTCAAAATAAAGATTAGAACGAAGCATTAGAAGGGAATATTTGTATGGTACATGCAGTGATATAGCCCCCCAAATGACAAACTTCATGTGATGAACAGAGCAAAAGTTGTTGAGTGCATCTCAATTTAGCACATAGAATTTTCCCAATGGACAAATATTCAGTAAAGATAAAGTTTACAGAAAGTTATTGACAAGGCTCAGTTAAAATTGTACATATTCTTCTTCATAGAAAAGTCACAAAACTGTGATTGAATATGTTTAATTAATTTGCAAACTCTAAGGAACTAATAAACTTTAAAGATAATTTATTACTACTGGTAGTAGTAGTGTAATAACAGTTATGGTAGTAATGAACACTAGTACTAATAGTGGTAGTAATAGTAATAGTCGATATTTATTAAGCATCTACTTTGTGCCTAATATATGTTGTAAACTATATGTATTAAGCAATTTACATGGGTTAAGCAGCTGGTGCAAGATGATAATGCTTGAATGAGGTGGAGCTGGAATAAGAAACTAAATAGTCTCTAACTCCAGAGCCTTACTGTTGGCCACCATGCTATACTGCCTCCGTTTATGTATCATTATCACCATTTGGGGGATGAGAGCAAGGAAAAGATATAAGCAAAGGCTTTAGAAATATTACATTTTAAAATCTGTTTTTATAATTATTTCTTAATTATTTTCATGTCATCATCATGCAGGTTGTGGGCATTTGAAAATGGAGAAAAAAGATGAGTGAGGAAAAAGAAGCAGTCTAGGCAGACAAGTGAAACAGAAATAATCATTTCAAAACCATTTGAATGTTGTGCTAAGTTAGCTTACCTTGAAAAGCTTCTAAACAGAGAGCAATAAAATAAAAACAGAAGAAAGGAAACAGCCTCACATTCCACCATGCAGTGAACACTGGCAACTGCTTTCTTTAAATTGACTCAGTATTGTACCAATCATGTAGGTATATTTGCCTGCCTCATTCACAGCCCATTGCAGAGCATTTATCCCATGTAGAATTTCTGGATTTGGCTGTCCTGATATCACATAAATCCATAGCCCTGAACATTACTGGTCACATGAGGATAGACACAGAATTCACAGGTGGAGGAGGGACTCATAGGCTGAATTGAGCCAATCAGATTATTTCTCTTAAGAATTTTAAGAACACAGAATGTAATCAACCAATAATGGGTGCCAGCCAAATGATATATTTTGGGATAAAGTCTGCGAGCTTAGAGTCATTTAAGGGTGATAAATAAGCAGAGGAAGCCATTCTACTGACAGAAACAGGAAAGTATAGCAAATAAGCAGGGAGAGGCAGAAACTGGAGACCTGAAAACTCTGAGAGACATAGGTTAAGTTCAGTTTCTGACAGCTTTCCAGGTTCTGTAAGACCAGTCTCTACCTATGTCCATTCCTCAAAGTCTCTTGAGTCTTGGTTTCTTACATAATAACCCCCTACTCAGGCTTTGTTTAAGTGACTCATGAATCCTTGAAATTAAAATTGCCTTAACTAGAACAAAATGAAAGTAAGTATCAGTCTCCATTTTCTAATTAGAAGATGGTTTAACTTGGTTTAGATTTAAGTAAGGAGAAGTGAGAAATGGGAAAGTCTTGCTTTATGTAAATTGTTTTGTCATGAAGGGACAAACTTAGGGGAGATTTGACTCTCTGGAATTAACTTTCTGATGAGATAGTCTCTAAACGAGGTCCCCTTGTTCAGTAGCTAAAATCTGGAAGGAGTCTCAGCTTCTGTAAAGTAGAAGATAAGGTAATAGATTTTCAGTATTCACAATAGGGAAAGGTTACACTGAAATTAAGTACAAATGCATCCAAGTTATTTGGTTTATTTTAAATATGTCCCATCACAAGGTTTTATTCCACCATTGAATAAATTTTAATTGGTGACATTACAAAATTATGATTTTTTTGTCATTAATTTCCAAATTAATGACAAAGAAAAGAAAGTATATTACATTTTTGACTCCTTCAATTAATATTTATTGAATGTCTAACCTTTTCTTGGTGTCAGGGGTTCCAAGAAGAATGAGATATATCCCCATTATAAAAGTAACTTACAATTTAGTGGATAGAATACTGATTCTGAAGTACTAAAACCATATTAAACTTTTAAATGATGTTTTAAAACTTGATAATAACTTATTAATATTTTCTAAGGATGAAGTTATAGTTAAAACTAGGCTAAGAGCTTTAAGCAAAATGCAAAAGGTTATCTGCTCAACTGAGATGATGAATCTATTTGTATTAAAAGTTCTTTGTGAAATATACTACCCAATGAACATTAAATTAAAAACAAATCTGCCTAATGTTTTAATCAGATGCTTAATGAAATACTTAGATGCAATTATGTCATAAAAAATTCTGTCTGACAAAAATAATATTTAGCACATTATTCTCCTATGGCTTTTTATAGATTAACATGTGAAATACATAATTTAGGATTCCTTACTTAAAACTGATGAGTTGTATGCTAAATCATGTTGTGTAAAAATAAACACCTAGCATTATTTTAGCCCAAGAGAGTAATTAGACATTTACCAATCCTCATTACATCACAAAACTCAGCATATAATATATAGTAGGTGCTTAATTAAAAAAATTGTTAAATAAATGAAGTCAAGAGAAAGCATTTTAAATCTATTTTCTATACTAAGCAATACACAAAGTGGAAAAATAACTTTCTTAAGGCTTAATTGTATGTTTGGGAAAGGGATACCAATACAAATAATTACTCAATTTTTTATTCTTTACCATGCTTTAGGAAAATGATAGTTAATATCACATCACCAAGGAAACTAGGTCATTTAATAAAAATGTATTATTTTGTGCAGTGGCATATGGAACTGTTTCATGGATGACCCTGGTAAAAATTCTGGACTCAATAAATAAAGAATAAGTAAGTATGCTTTTCTCTCTCTCTTTCTGTCTCTCTCAGGCCAGTTCAAATTAGAAAGGCATGACTGCTTTCAAAGAAAAATCAAGCAAACTTATGGTAGATGAACTTAATATAAAACAAATTGTTTAAATTATTTCAAAAGGAAAATCCTTGATTTTCAGACATGGAAGGGCCAATCAGGGGACATAATTAAAACCAAATGCAAAGAAATTGATTAAGCTTTCTGAAATATGTAGGTTGTTTGTGTGGGGGGGCAGAGAGGGAGGAAAGCATATTGACAACTGATAGTTTTTAGCACAGGTGAATTTAAATCATTACATTTAAATATAAAAACAATCCGGAAAAGCATATCAGTAATTTCCTCAAACTTCTAAAATTTGTTGACATTTCATAACATTTTCCATTTCTTAATAAAATTTACTGTTTTTAAAATCATAAGTATAATTCATGTTCATTGTAACTGGAACATGAGTCCCCCATATCACCCCATATTTTCTGACATCAGTAAGTTGAACTTCTATATGAAGTGATACCCTTCCCACATGCCCTGAGTTTTTATGTTTACCTGAGTTTCACCTCTCAACACCTACTCTATGCTATTATTCTTAACTTTAGTTGGGCTTGAGGATAGAATATAAAAATTGCAATCTAGAAAATAATTTAAAAGAAATTGAAATCATAACTTGAAACCTTCCCCAAAAGAAAACTCCAGGCCCAGATGTCTTCACAACTAAACTTCTCAAAACATTAAATGAATAAATGATGTAACTTTTACACAAACTATACTAGAAAATAGAAAAGGAAGAAATACTTCCCGGTTAATTTTTTTGAAACCAGCATAATCATAATGTAATTATGGTCATATGTGGTATGACCATTGCAAGAATGGAAAATTATAACATTTCCAATGTACTTAGATATAAAACCACAAACAAAATACCTTTATACACACACACATACATGTATATATAGCACCATGTTTTAAGTAGGAGTTTTTTCATGAATTTGAAATTAATTATCATTTCCCAGGCAATCAGTATAATTTATTATGTTAATAATAAGGAAGAAGAATGATAAGATCATCTCCAGAAAAATTACTTAATAAAATTCAACAACCATCAATTATAAACATTCTCAAAAAAACTAGAAATTGAAGAGATCTTTCTTCATCTCATAAAGGATATCTACCAAAAAATGTATAGCTATCATCCTAAAAGGTGAACTATATAATGCTTTCTCTTTCAGACTGGAAAAAAAGATAAGGATATCCACTCTCACTACTTCTTTTCAATTTTGTAGTGAAAGTCCTTGCCAATGAGAAGAGAAGAGAATTAAAGAGAAGGTAATTAAAGCTATAAATACTGGATAAAAAAAAGTAAAATTATTTTATCACAGGTGACATACGTATGTCTAGAAAATTCAAAAGACTCTATAAAATATTAGTATTAATAAGTGAATTTAGAAAGAGCATGCAATATATGGTCAATATGTTTCTATATACTAGCAACAAACAACTGTAAATATCATTAAAAACAAATGTATTACAGCTTTTCTGAGAGAAATGTGTTAGATCTTTCCTGAGAGGATTTTTTTTTTCTTTTTTAGGTTCTTTTCCCATCTAGGTCATTACAGAGTATTGAATAGAGTTCCCTGTGCTATAGTGTAGTGGGTTCTTATTAGTTATCTATTTTATATATAGTAGTGTGTATGTGTCAATCCCAATCTCCCAATTTATCCCTCCTCTCCTTTCCCCCTTGGTAACCGTAAGTAATTTTTCTACATCTGTGACTATTTCTGTTTTGTAAATAGGTTCATTTGTACCATTTTTTTTAATATTCCACATATAAGTGATATCATATGGTATTTGTCTTTCTCTGTCTGACTTACTTCACTCAGTATGACAATCTCTAGGTCCATCCATGTCACTGCAAATGGCATTATATTATTTTGTTCTTTTTTATGGCTGAGTAATATTCCATTGTATATATGTACCACATCTTCTTTATCCATTCCTCTATCAATGGATGTTTAGGTTGCTTCCGTGTCCTGGCTATTGTAAATAGTGCTGCAATGAACACTGGGGTGCATATATCATTTTGAAGTGTGATTTTCTCCAGATACATGCCCAGGAGTGGGATTGCTGGGTCATATGATAGTTCTATTTTTAGTTTTTAAGGAACCTCCTACTGTGCTCCATAGTGGTTGCACCAATCTACATTCCCACCAACAGTGCAGGAGGGTTCCCTTTTCTCCACACCCTCTCCAGCATTTATTGTTTGTAGATTTTTTGATGATGACCATTCTGAACAGTATGAGGTGACACTCATTGTACTTTTGATTTGCGTTTCTCTAATAATTAGCGATGCTGAGCAAATATTATTTTAATAAGGCCACAGTTCAGATATTTTAATTACTTTTCTGTTATTTACTGTATCTCAAAATACTAAATGTCCACATTTGTTTTTAATGGAAACAATATTTGAGTTTACTCACCAGCAATCTCAGGCATTAACATTTGGACCATTTAATTATGTGCTGACAGTTATTAGAAATTTTGTGAGTCTATTTCTACACCTGCGCTTGTTTCTTCCAAGTGAAAAGTGAAAAAGGCAGAGAACAACAGAGCATAAAGAGAATTCATTGATGCTGTCATGCTTAGCCAAATATTTGACAACTATGATGGAAGACTGAAAATTTTCAAACTGCAAGGTGATGGTGGGGATGCTAGATATCAGTGCAGAGTTCACACAAGTAAAGTAAAATGTTATTTATATAATGTGCAAATTCATCAGATATATGGATGAACACAGTAAATTACTGAGCTTGGCACACTTATTTCTGTGAATTCCTTTGATATTTATTACACCAAGAGATAATGTGAATCAAAGTTTAGAGGTGACTCTACCTTGTTTTGTATGGATTAATTTTATTTTCAAAATTTTATTCTCTACTTTTAGAAGTATATTTTAAAAATAGATCAAATATGTCCCATATTTTTATTTTATGGGCCACAAAAATTGATGTGTGATTACAAAACATGATATAAACTACAATTTCTAAACTTTCAATTTTTTAAAGAAGTAAACTTCAAACATTTTCCTAGCCTCTAGCATTCTGCACTCCACCCATTGTTTAAAACCCTTCTATCCAAAAGGTTAGTCTTACCCTATGCCCATCCTTCTGTACTTCATTTCACCAGTAGTGCACTTCCTCATTTCTGAGCCATTCCTTTAAAAGTAGCACAAGAGCTGGTCTGCAGCAAAACTTGCAAAATCATGTTAGAAACTTGGAATGTCAAGGTCTAGGGCGTGTGGCTGCTGTTAATCTCACCATAAAGTCCAGTAAGGGCTTAGCCCTTCCAAAGCAGGTTTATTTAAAGATTTCTCTTTCAATGGGAGGTGTAGGCACATCTGTTTATTATTTCAACCGTCCAGAGCATAGTCGTTGGACCAAACACACACACACACACACACACACAAATGCACACACATCTTTTCCAAAAGATAATTAAATACTAATTTTTAGAGACAATATGATTGTAATCCATGAGAAGGGAGAAAATAGATTTTCTAACTTTCTGATAATTTACAAGCTGCTTCTTTACAATAAAGTTGGTAATTTATTTTTTCTGAACTGAGCTTAGTATGCTTTCTCAGACCTAAGAGAACAAGACAGTAGACAATTGCTGAAGTACGGTTTTCTTAGTGCTGTCTCCTGGCTATAGAGAGGAAGGCTATGAGACAGTCATCCTAATTATGACTAAGGTGTAATCTTACCAAAGAGTCCTTATTTTTAAAAATGTCTATCCTGGAAAAGTCAAAGGAATAATTTTATTCTCCCAGTTAAATAAACGTATCAGGATTAATACAAGTCTTAGTTGATTAGCAATGTTAGAAAAATGGTGTTACAACTAGTTGCTTTGAAAATTTTAAGTAGTAATATATACTCATTAAGTATCTATTGGTAATAATTCTCGATCAGCATTTGAAATTTAGAATTCCTTAGAGTAATTTTTCTTAGCTACATACTAGTCATATTGTTTTATTTGTAAAATATTTATTGAACAAATATAATGATGGGAGAATTTGATTCAAATATAAATAAATCACAATATTTTACCAAAAGTTGCTCACAGTAAAATGGAAGGGATTCTATGTACATAAAATTTTAAAACATAATACAAATTTTTTTTTTTTTGCGGTACACAGGCCTCTCACTGATGTGGCCTCTTCCGTTGCGTAGCACAGGCTCCGGACGCGCAGGCTCAGCGGCCGTGGCTCACTGGCCCAGCCGCTCCGCGGCATGTGGGATTTTCCCAGACCAGGGCACGAACCCGTGTCCCCTGCCTCAGCAGGCGGACTCTCATCCACTGCGCCACCAGGGAAGCCCACAAATGTTTCTTAAACTCTAATGTACATACAAATCTGAAGATCTTGTCCAATGTGATTTTAATTTAGTATATCTGAATCATTTATATTCTAGCAAGCTCCCAAGTGATGCGACTGTAACTGGCATGGGGACCCGTTACATGCATGTGCTTTAGGGCATCGAATGGGAGTTGCATAACTCCCAAACCTGAGCTGTGATTCAAAGGATTAGTGAGAGTTTACCACATAGAGAACATGGAGAAGGGTATTTCTGCAGGGAAAAAAAAGAACCTTAGAAACTCAAAAAGCAGAGGAGTTCCTAAGAGCAGATACTCTAAGTGTGGCTCAACTTTATTACACAGGGCAGAGCATGGAGCAGCTTCCTTAAACTAGGGTACCACATGGTCAGCTGCACCGAGGCCAGCTTGGGAAATGGGAGAATTTACTCCCTCATTTTCACCTTACTTCCCTTCTTCCTTTTCTATATTCTCTTCCTGACCCTCATCCCCACTCTTATTTTGTGCCCTGTTGTTTTCTACCAACAATTGCTCTCATCCTATCTGCAGAACTTAGGTATTTTATTAAATATCCCCTAACCCAATGTTTTTATAGAGGGCATTCTAGAGACTGACACCCTTGCTGCAATAAAAGGGAAAAGCCTATTCTGATAGAATGATGTGTTATAACTTTATAGGTTCTTGAAAGAACGGCAGAGATTTTCTGTATTTAAAAAGAAAATGTATTGATGCTCTGTCTGTTAAACGTTGCTTTATTTCCCAGGAAATGAGGGACTACACAGTTTGCTTTCAGAGTGTAAGGCAGACTGTGTGTGCATTTTGAGGTGAAAATTGGGGGATAGGGAACAGACAAGTGTCTGCATTGTTCTAGACAATTATTTTTTGTTTAAGTTATGATCAAGATTGGAGAGAAAAATGTTTAGGAGAATATTTCATGATGCTGAAGTTGGTCATTATCTATCGAGTCCAAATATAGCTTAATAGTCAATGTATCATTATGACAATATTGATTCTTCCAATCCAAGAACATGGTATTTCTTTCCATCTGTTTGTGTCATCTATGATTTCTTTCATCAGCATCTTACAGTTTTCAGAGTACAGGTCTTTTGCCTCCTTAAGTAGGTTTATTCCTAGATACCTTATTCTTTTTGATATGATGGTAAAGGGGATTGTTTCCTTAATTTCTCTTTCTGATCTTTTGTTGTTAGTGTATAGGAATGCAAGAGATTTCTGTGTATTAATTTTGTATCCTGCAAATTTACCAAATTAATTTATGAGCTCTGGTAGTTTTCTGGTAGCATCTTTAGAATTTTCTGTGTATAGTATCAGGCCATCTGCAAAAAGGGACAGTTTTACTTCTTTTCCAATTTGGATTCCTTTTATTTCTTTTTCTTCTCTGATTGCCATTAGGTAGGACTTCCAAAACTATGTTGAATAAAAGTGGTGAGAGTGGACCTGTCTCTATGATTTTCCTCTTAAGAAGACCAAATGTTCTTTCTGTTTATTACTACTGTTTTTAACGTTTCATTTGGTATGTTTCGGGACAATCACTTGAACAAATAATTGTAATGCCTCGTCAGTGGATAAGGTTTTGAGGTGATACCATGCATGCATGTGTGTGGTGCGAGATGGGGAGAAGGGAAGAAGGAAAAGAGGGGTTAATACCTAATATCATGGCTACAGGTAATTACCAATGCCTCTATTGTTAAAGACAGCTAAAACCTTCCAGTTCTTAGCTGAAAAAAAACCCAAAAAAACCCCAACACTTAACATTCTTTCATGACATTTGATCTCATCACATAAATGTAATGAGTAAAATTAATTGAATTCTGAGACTATGGATTTCTGGGTTCATGAGTTTGTTGTCTGTTCATGGCAGCACCCACTCTGTACACCAGATGGCATGGTCTGTCGGCTTAGCTACAGAAGCCTGAATCACCGAAACTAATACTGTTGAAGAGAATGGCATTCATTATTAATTTATCACATCTGAATCCCATTATTTACATGGGAAGTGGCCATATACTTAAAAATTTATTTTGTCATAAACACATTTATTTAATAGAGTATATGTGTGCATGTGTATGCCAAATTGAAATATATTTACACGTATAGTTTGGTTGCATAAGGCCCCTAAAACATTTGGCATTGTAATTAATTATTGTATTAAATACTTTTCAACCCTGTTGAGAAGCAATAATAAGGAATTTATAGACATTTTGCCAGAGGAATAGCTATATGATGCAGGTGCATTGTAAAAAGAGACAAGTAGCCCCTATGAAAATATGTTTGACAATAACCACAATGTGACACTCCTGTACCTCTACCCCTGGAATTCACCAGAATACTTAGCGGCTTCTGGTGTCTTCTTGGATAACTGTTCGTTATTTGTTAATAACCATGAAGCATGACTAGCTTCATTCAAATCATAACTCCAACATTTAGTTGATGTGTGTCCCATGGAGTGTTATTTATCCCTGTTTTCTTATCTGGACAATGGGGATGATAACAATTGTCCCTCCTTGATAGAACTGTCCTGAGAAATCAGTGACCTAGCACTTATGTTTCAGAATATTTAAAAAATTCAATAAGCGTTAGCTAGTATCACTAGTAGTAGCAGTAGTAGTAATAGAAAAACAATAGTAGCAGCAATAGTGGTGTGGATTCTGAAGATAATAAAGAAGCAATAACAAATTTTTAACATGAAATTTTAGGAAAGTGAATAGTCAACTGATTCTCTATTAGTATGTGACAATTTCCACTTCCCCCTCCTCCCTCTCTCTCTGATGCACATGTGAACAGACATACACAGCCTTTACATATCATATCTTCTGTTTTATCGGTTTCCTTTGTCAGTTCTGTTACCACAACATCACACCTAACTGTTTTACTCATTGCAGTCTTACTATACACTTTCCAGCAGAGTGAGTTACCATGCACTGCTCTACCTCTGTAGGCTGTTACTTCCTTGCACCTTGTATCTGTGAGGATTCTGCAGTTGCAACATACAGAAAAAAGTCAACCTGTCCTGGGCAAAAAAAAAAAAAGAGATTTATTGGTGTTTTATCAAGCTTAAATGGTGTCCTCAGGTCACCATTCATCTGTCTCTCTCCTAGACTCCATGTAAGTGGTCCTCATTCCTCCTGCGTCTGCAGACTTACTTCGTACCCTGGGCGTACATGGCCTCCAACAGATCCAGGCTTACATCAGCTCAGGTAGTCATCCTGGAAGAAAGAAAGTTTTTCCCTCTCCCAATGTTTTGTATTAAAAACGCAATATTTTATCAGGTCCCTGTGCCAATAACTGTGGCGCAAAAGATAAAGATACTTTTATTGGCCAAGCCTGAGATAAATTCTCACTTTAAAATTTAGAACAGGGCTTCCCTGGTGGCGCAGTGGTTGAGAGTCCGCCTGCCGATGCAGGGGACACGGGTTCATGCCCCGGTCTGGGAAGATCCCACATGCCGCGGAGCGGCTAGGCCCGTGAGCCATGGCTGCTGAGCCTGCGCGTCCAGAGCCTGTGGTCCACAACGGGAGAGGCCACAGCAGTGAGAGGCCCGCGTACCGCAAAAAAAACAAAAAACAAAAATTTAGAACAGAATGCAGCACTTTGGACCCCATTAGAGCCACATGGGTGGAGGAGGCAGATTCCCTTATTTTAAGCCTGGGTGTTATTTCCAGAGGAATATGATGAAGGAGAAATCTAGCAAAATAAAAATAGGAAATGTTATACACAGCTATAGGAGTGAATGTATTCAAAAATTTCAATCTCCAGCTTAATAAGCTTTTTACTTTATCTATTTTTTGCAAACTTTGCTATTTTAATGGAATAAGCTTGCATTTATGGAGTAGGAAACTAGAATAATAATATAGAAAATAATTTTGCTTCTTCTGAGCATTTATTCTTCTTTTGCTGTCCTGGTGAGATTTTGCAAATTTATATGCAATCATAATAACTCTAGAATAATAATATAGAAAATAATTTTGCTTCTTCTGAGCATTTATTCTTCTTTTGCTGTCCTGGTGAGATTTTGCAAATTTATATGCAATCATAATAACTCTAGAATAATAATATAGAAAATAATTTTGCTTCTTCTGAGCATTTATTCTTCTTTTGCTGTCCTGGTGAGATTTTGCAAATTTATATGCAATCATAATAACTCTAGTATAACAAAGCAAATCTCACTTTTGTTGTGCACCTTAATAAATTTTAAGAGTTAACTAGATTGAAGTGCTAAATAGTAACATTATCACAAAAACTGGTTAAAAATAACATTGCCACAAGGTAACATACAATAAAAAAATCAAAATCTCGAGCAGTTTGTATAGTATACACTTTGGCAGAATACCATATTGTTCCTTTGTACATAAAGGTATTTGTGAATGATGTTTCTAACTTCACCATAAGTTCCTATGTATCTGGAACGAAATACAGCTTCCTAGAAGCTAATTTTGAATAGTCATTTTGTAAAGGGATATTACTCCAACACGACTGAAAGTGAATCTTGGCTTTTAGAAGATTTCATATATGCCAGTGTAAATTTAATTTCTGAAGAACTTAGATATGACTCTATTTTATTATCTAAAATAATTAAAACATTTAGATTTAAAAGGTTAAATTATAGTTTTAGTTTTACCTCTGCTTAGAATTGTAAAATCCCATTCACCATTACTTAGGTTTTACCTAATGTAGTCTGAGTTTTACATAATGGAAACTAGGATGAATACAAGCAAAAATATAAGCTAATTTTTAAAATAGCTACAATAACAAGTTTTTCTTCTTAAAGTTTTTTTTTTTTTTTTTTACTAATTTACAGACTTTCAGTTTGTTCACTACAAAAGTGGTCTCATTTCACCTGGTATCTGTAATAACACTAAAGGAAAGATTAAGTTATGACGACAGTAAGGAGGTGACCCAATTAAATCCAATTATCAGATTCCATTATTTTTAAAGCTCATCCTTCTTTCCTTTTCTCCTGCAATTTCCTCAGGGACTTTACCCTGGAATCCAAAGGATTTGAAGAAGCTAAACTCCTCCTCCTTCTTTGATGCTCATCAAAACTCTCGTTTTTTAAAGCAGTCAAGGAAATAAAAACTCCTACCCACTCTCCAAACATTCTTCCTTTAGGCAGGGCTCTTAATGAAACCCAGGTTGCATTTAAAGCCACAGTAGCAAAATATTTAATTTTAAAAGAAAGTTATATTAGTATACATTTAAGTAAAATTATGTGGCTAAGGCATGAGGACAAGAGGCATGAGAGTTGTCAATAATATTAAAGCGCTACCACATGGAAAAAAGGATTGAAACAGCTTTGAGCTGCTTCTCAGAGAATAAATTAAACCAATGGGTGAGATGGGCATAGTGTATACAATGAAGATGTTGTCTCACAATTAGAGTTGTTCCTGACCCAAGCAGTTGCTAATTTATTGGCTGTTTTCTAGAGGGATGCACAGGGAAGAAATTGAATTGGATGATCTCTAAGCTCACTTTAGATCTGAGATCCTGGTGATTAAGCCTTTCATGAGCCAGAAGGGAGCCTTAAATCCCTTCCTCAAAATCATATTATGTAGCACAGCTCCCAGCATTTTATTAATACTTACCATTTGATGATATAGATTATTAAGCCAGAACTCTGACATCAGAAAAAAATGGTATATTATCCTTTTATAAAATTGGCTCTTTTGACATAGCTAATTGCAGTTTTAGTTTATGTTGCTGACTTGTTTCATTCTATTTTCTTCTGAAAGCACTGAGAAGACATCATTGAATGTGCAGTCAGAAAATCCCTCATAGGGGAGATAAGATATTTTATGTTTTGGCAATAAATTACAAACATTTCCCTAGCATGCACAAAAAGAAAGCCAACTTAATAAACAAATAGCATGTATACTGTTCAACAACTAAAAAAAAATTTAGAGAAAAGATGAACAAAGACCATAGTTTTATAACTTCCTAGACTCAATATCACAGAAATAACAGCACCAAAATTCACCTTTTTAACCTAATTTTATTTCTTGAATTTGCTTCATGCAAAGTTCAGCATACTTTGTACTTATGTGTCTTGAATGTTAAAAAGAAAACTATTTTCACAAAATCATGATTTCAAATTCCAGAAGCACGGCTTGAAGAGTCACACACTGGTTAATGGACTGCTGCTGAGTGATTTTTTTATGACCCTCTTTTTGTTAACAGATAACGAGAAGTCTCATCAACAGAAGCATCTTCAAATATATGAAAATGAGCACATCCAAAGAAGTGAGCAGTGTCCTTTGATGTTCTTTTGATTAGACAAGTTGGACTACTCTGTACATTCACTCACTATTCAGACCAGGTCAGACAATTTAATTCCAACAATGGCCTTATTTGTTCATTTACAAATCAACAGAATTTCGTTAAAAAAAAAAAACAAAAAAACCAAGCCAAAAGAAACCATTCTTACCTGTTAACCTTAAGGTCCTTTCTGATTAAGAATTTTATTTTCAATTTTAAAATTTGTAAAGAAGGAACTAAAAGATTAAGGTAGGATGCAAGTCAAATTGTGATTTCTCTTCATCCTGTAATTATTTGAAGGCTTTTATAGTGAGAGTAAAAGAGAGAACTATGTAATTTGCTCTATTGTAGAACTGGATTCTGGTAATGCATGGAAGTATTGTAGAAATAATTCTAGGTAGAAGATAAAGATATTTTGGTTTGGGTCTTAGCTGTAAAACAAGTATGTGACATTGGCACGTCATTTCATTTAGTCATTAAATCTCATAGTCTATAAAATGAGATAGTTACTAGATACATTATTTGCAAACAGTGTTTGCTCATGAAATTTGTTTTCAGCCATGAAGGGGCACCACCCAGATCTTTCTTTAAGAGAGAACTTTCTCCAAGGAATGTAATTAGCTGACAGGCCCCAACTGCTGCAGCTTTAAAATCTGATGTAGTATTTATGCCAAGGCCACTTTCTTCCTGGGTTACTGCCAGTGACTGAGAAGAATGGGGGTTTAAGAACTGTGCCATTTGTGCCTTAGGAGGGTAATTTCTTCTACTAGGAAACCTTTGCTCAGTCTCTCCATCAGGCTAGCAGGAGTTTCTCAGAGCTCTACTGTGGTTTGAGGGTCTTACCCGTCAATCCTTTCCCCTTCCTTCTCTTTCTTCGCAGGTATCAGATCAACATTGTGGTCTGCAGCTCACCCACGTGGCAGCCATGAGAATGTACTTCACACACCTCCAACTGCAGGGAGAATAATGGACCAAGGGCTCCATCTGCTGTGCTCTGACATCCATTGCCAAGTTTGCAAGGAGACTACACTTTCCATGGGATGTTTCCTGCCAGTGACTAACAGATGTTAAGGCAGGCCCATTCCTGGTAGACACAGGATTCCTCTGAAGGCTAACCTGAGCTTGCAAACTCCCTGAAGACCTTGCTGACCCTCTCGTAAGATTGCACAGCTGTCTGAGAGTCTTCCATTCAAACTTCCCTCTCTCCTTCCCTTAAGATAGGACTTTCATTATGGTCTGATGGCTCTCCCAGCCTTCTCCAGCCACCTGTCCATTTTCTTTCATACAGGGATTTCCACCATAAAGTCCTGATATTTAAAATTCCATCTTGGCATCTGCTTCTCTGAGGATTCAGAGATCTCATTCCATCGATTCCTGCTCCTTCCACCTTCATCTTTCACAGGTGTTTTGCCCAATCTGTATCTTACACTCTTAGTTCCATATTTGTATATGCTTTCTGGAGATCCAAAACTGACACACATTTTTTCTTTGAATGAAATTCATCAGGAAAGCTTAATCCTGGAAGTCATAAAACGGGTCTCTCCTGGCTGAAGCAAGAGTTGGGGTCCAGAGAGCTCCTTATTCACTGCCACTCTCACCCCACCTTTGGCTCCAGTGGAAGCTCCTGAAATATCTTTGAGACCTGTTTAGGATATGGGAAAGACAGTTTGGAAACTCCTGAACAAGATGTCCTCACACATTAAATGCTATAATTTTGTAACATCTGAATGTCTTCATTGGAGTCCATATATAAGGCCTTGCTAGTTCTCCCCCAAATCTTACCACCAAATCTTTACCGCCAGAGCCAGGGCACGGTAAGGTGTCCCCAGGCGGCAGCCACAAAAATTGAGGCACCAGACAAGGGTATAAGCTCCTTTCGAGGAGACACCGGCAAGCTGGAGAGAGGCAGAAGGAGATCACACCAGCTTCTGTTTCCTGAGAGCAGTTGTGTATGCCCCTAGGTGTGTGCCAAACCCGAAGCCTGTCCCTTAGGCCAAGGCCTAGACAAGCACATGGGCCTCTTGCACAGAAAGACTAGGCTGTGTTTCAGTGTGCCCCCTGTACAGTGTCCTGGGGCTGGTAGGCTGCCAAGACCTGCCTCTCGCATTGCTACAGTCCCGTGGGCCCCAGGAACACAAGCTCCCCTGGCCGCTAGAGACAGGCATTAAGGGGTGTCCCCTGTGAGGCAGCTGCAAAAACCAGGGGCCAGACGTGTATAAAAGCTCCCTTCTGGGGGATACATGTCCTCTGCAGCATGGCAGCGGGAGAGGGAGAGGATGGCGCTCACAGGAGGGGGGCAGGGCGGAAGGAGAAGAAACACGCCTCGATTTAAAAACAAAAACTTTTAAGGTGCCCACAGATGGGAGGAGTTGCGGAAGATGTGTCCTGAGGGGAAAAAAAACAAAAAAGGGTGCCTGCAGGTGGTGTGGAGGGTAGAGGAAAAAAGAGAAAAAGACCTGATATTTATTAAAGAAATTAATTAAATTTAAAGAAATTCAAGGCACCTGCGGAGACGGGCGAAGGAGGTTGTTTCTACCAAAAAAAAAAAAGAAAAAGAAAATACCCCCAAATGATGGCGTCCGGCGGCTAGAGCAACCCGGCGGGAGGGGGGAGGCCAAGCCAGGCGCCCCACAGTGTCCTCGCTGGAGGGCGTCCAGCGGCTCCGGAAAGTTCTAGTTAAGTCAGATGCCTGCCCCTCAGGCCGCTTCTATATCAGCAAACGAGCCTCCTTCACAGGAAGTCCGGTCGCAGTCAGCTGCGTCTGCGCAGTCAGCTGCGTCTGCGTTGGACCTGAGGCGGGTGAGTCCGAGCGCTGGGCCGTTTGCAAGCCACTACTCAGCTTGTCACTGCCTGGGGGTCTCTTGGACACGAGCCCCTTTGGTTTGCAAAGCTAGATGTTTGGGGGGCTTGTCTCTCAGGTGCAGGTCTTAAAAGCGGGGCTGCCCAGCGCGGGGTTCAAAGCCTTTGCTCGTCAGGGAGGAGCTCCCGGTTTGAGTTCGGTCTTGATTGTGAGTCGCTGCACCAGGGATATGGGGTTTCGGCGAGCTTGTGACCCGGCCTCTCCCAGCTGCGTCAGTGGGATGCATTTCTTGTTTGCCCAGTGTGAAGTTGTCACACATCCGGCGTTTAGGTTTTATTTTAGAGGAAATTGTTCCATAGGTAGCGGTAGAGTCGGTGTGTCCGTGCAAGGAGGTGAGTTCGAGATAGGCGTCCACCTCCATCTTAGGCCAGCACCTCCTTTTGTCTTTCAATTGAAAATTTTCATTTGATTTAATCTCGTATTTCTTTGTTAGACTTTTACTCTTTCCTGCCCCTACTGGTTTGTTGCGATTTGGGATATGAGGAAGATTTGTTACAAATTACATGCAAGATAGTAAGAGAAAGACAGGAGAAAAAAAGTACACGACTTGTCAAAATCGTTCATTTGGAGTCGGCTGTGGACAAATACTTTCCGAAACCTGAAGGGAATGAGCAGAGACCACTTCACCTTACGATTTCATGTCTGCTTGTTCATATTTCCATGAGAAGCATTATGTTCAGTATCTAACGTGGTTGTCGCTGGTTAATGGGAATCTGAGCCTGATCTTAGGCTAAATTCTGTTTAAGGAAAATGATAGAATCTTATTTGCTCATCTATTGCTGTGATGTACAGGATGTGTGTGTGTGTGTGTGTATGTGTGTCTCGGTACGTGTAGTTGGGGCTGAATGAAGGCTGGAACAGGCAGGAGGAAAGAGAAAATAAATACTTCTAAATTAGGCAGCTGAAAAAGACAGTGTAGCGTAGCAATCACCCAGCAAATGGATTCGGGTGGATATATAATAAGCAGTTCCTAAAGAGAACTGTCCTATTTATGTAATCCATGGGGATTTTAATAAAAAGATAGCAACATAATACAGCCTGATACTAAGTGACTTTCAGATTCTTTGAATAACAAGGATCGAATTCGAAGTTATATTGATGACACTGAATCCCTGCAGCTTTTCATTAGTTCCCTTTCTAGTTTGATCTGGAATGCAAATTTCTCAGACCCATTCACTATTGTAAGCATTAAAAGAACTGCTTGTTCACATTATTCGGATATGTCATCACTTTTGGGGGTTCATTAGAAAGAGACATGGTTTATACCTGTGAGTTACAGTCAACTCAGCAGGCATTTAAAACATTAAAGTTATGTGTTCCTCTTCAAAGGAAAAGAAGCTGTGCAAGCAGTAACTTTTCATGTGTCGAGTAAGTAGGAATGTATTATGTCTTTTGTGGTAGTCAATTAATCACCTGGAGTTTTACATATGATCCTGGCTGGGGTAGAAAGCTTTAGTCGTAATATTCATTCTGTTTTGTAACTATTTCAGCTTTGAATAGTTAACATGGTATTACTTTCTTGAATTGGCTTTCATTTTGGGTAGTTTAGGAGACTGTTTCTATTTCATTGGCAACACAGATGCTATCCTGCCTCCTCTATGAAGCCTCTTCTGACTGCAAGCTGTCTTCTCTGCTCAGAGTTTAACTTTCTCTACCATTAATTTGCCACTTTCTACCTTGCACTGTAATTTCCTCAGCCTATGCATGTATTATCTCCACAAACATATTTTAAGCTACCTGAGAGTCAGGCATTTCTCTAAGATCTCTTTATATCCCCCAGTTCTTCAAGAGTCTTTCATTCATTAACTCTTGGCAAAGTTTTGCAACATAAATTTCCTCAACACATCACATGATTTTTTTCTATGTAAATATCTTGCTCTGTATTTTAACTTGTGACATATTGTGATAATGCAAATAAAATACTAATTACAATTGAAAATTTCACTCATCTTTTTTGACCTTACACCATAATTTACTAGTCAAATATCACAAACATTTTTTGTTTATATGTAATTTTTCCGAATAAGTACATTACATGTACATCAAAAATGATTTATCATCTAGATAAAAACCTACCTGGAAACCTACCAGGCATTCAGTCTGTCAGGTGTATAATATTTGCTGATCTAATCATTAGGTTCTTGAACTGAAAGACCAAAGGATTTGGAATGTCAAGAAACATGGATACCAAAGGCAGTTTTACACCTTCAAAAATCATCTCTAGTGATTTTCTGTTGCCATCCTGCATGTGCTTTTAATCAGTGTTTATTGAGTGCATACTATAAATTAGTAATTTATAAGTACATGGGATACCACAGTGAAAAAAAAAGTCCTTAAATTAGAGTTTATTACATTCCTCTGTGTGTATGTGTGTGCGTGCATGCTTGTGTGTTGGAGCATGAGTCAGTAGTGAATATGTAAGATGTCAAATTGTTACAAGTAAGAGAAGAAAACTAAATCAAGGTAATTAAGGGGGTAGAGGGTATCAGATACAGGTGCTAAATTACACACGTTCAAAAAGGACTCCATGATGAAGTTACATTTAAGAGACTTAAATGAAGTAAACTATTTGGCTATTCAAGGGAACAAAGTTCTAGAACTGTAAACAGCAAGTGCAAAAACCCTGAGTGTAGACCCTGCTTGGGATGATTAAGGAATAGTAGGTGACCTTGTAACACTACCTGAGCGAGGGGAAATGTGGCAGAAAGTACGGTTGGAGATGTGGTCAGGTGTCTGATCGTGCAGGCCACATAAAGAATTTTAGGTTATATTCTGAGTACGATGATAAACCTTTGGAAGACTGGAGTCAGTTGAGATATAATCTGACTTATGCAATGCTTATAATGGTTAAAATAGAATTACTGCACTGATAAAACATGATTTACATTGTGAGAGTCAACTCAGCACGTATTTAAAACATTAAATATATGTGCTCTTTTCCAAAATAGCATATGTGTATTAAGTCACATCTAGGACCATGAATGTTAGGGATTAATTCAAAAATAGTTGATTTGCAATTTTTTGTCATTGTCATCTTTTAAGTGATGGTTACACTGGAGCTGGGTACTGTGGAATTTCAAAGGGCTTTGGTGACCCCGAGACCAAGGGAGTGGTGCTACTAGTGAGTGCCGAGTGACCCTAAGTGATTTAGGAGTTCTATCTGAATCACTCACATGGAATAATCCAGCTATATGATCACAGGCAACCTTCTTTTGTCTCTTGTATGCAATCAAAAACTCTGAAAACCGTGCACTGTCCACACTTAAGAGACATTACTGCCAAACGCAGCTTGCACTACCAAATAAACATGAACAAAAAACTAGGGGAATTACCAGTTGTCGCATCCTCAAAGCAGTAAGCCATGAGACAGAGGTGCGATCCTCTGCATTTGGAGCTTTTCCAACTGATGGGGGAGAAAATTTTCAGCAAGACAGCCACTGCAAAAATCTCTTCTTCAATGACAGACTGAAACACATAGCAAAAGACATAAAAATAGAAGAAGATCTTGTAATTCTGGCCACAAATAGAGATTCTTGGGAGACAAGATTGGAGCCAAAGTAACTATAGCAGCAACATACATTCATTTATTCAATAAATATTTTTTAAGTGGCTGATATGTCTAGGCACGTGGAGATACTGCATGTGCAGTGATCACCAAGACAGACCGCTGTCACTCATGCATCGACATTCTATGGTGTTTTTTACCCTGACTTTCCTCACTCAAACTGCAGTCAAAACAGTCTTAGAGAAGAAAAAGTCTTCAAGAAGGGATCAGAAGCTCTGGAAGTTTTGGAAGGAGGGACACAAATTCTGAGAAACAGAGAAGGCTGGTTGGTGTCTTTGTTCAAAGGAAGGAAAATGAAAACACTGAGTAATCATACTAGCTCAATAGCTGCTAATTTTTTAGGTGTATATTTGAATCACCTGTGAAACTTTGAAAACATCCCAGTGCCTAGGTTGTACTCCAAGCCAGTGAAATCAGCATGTCTGGAATGGGTGGGGCACAAGCATGGATAATTTTAAGAGCAATCCAGGTGATCTCAATGTGCATCCAACTTTGAAAACCACTGCAGTAGCTTAACATTTGTTTTGTTTTGTCCTAGGTATTTTCCTGGGCAAATATATACTCCAGAACTTGTGTCTACATGTATATTTGTATGTACCATGGAGATACATATGTTTGTGTGTTTGTATGATGCAGTTATTTGAAGGCAGCAAGGATTATCTGACTGGAAATATATTTGGAGGGATTTTGCTTTACTAAATAGATCCAAGCTCTTCTGTAAGATCTGGTAATTTGATATAATTAACAAATCATGTTTGATGTTACTGCAGAGAAAAATCCACCTGAAGTTACATAAACTCTACAATAATAAAAAATACACCAGCATTAGTTTTTGACTAGAAGTTTTATTATCTCTGCCTTAAATCCATGATCATGTGTGCTACCCTAATTTATATTTTCCTATTAAAAAAACAGCAGAACCTCTCAAAAGTTAGACTTTATCTTCAAAAGACATGAAACCATTTTTTTGTTTTTATAACTGTTTCCCATTCAACTATTAGATGTGGATGTTACTATTTCTTACCAAGCAAACATGTTGTTTGTTATAATACTTATCTGTTGAAAGCCTCTTTCTTGCCCGTGATTAATAGATGTGTAAAAATATCGTACTCAAGTGTTACTTAACACCATCCCTTGACCGACACTGCTATGTCTCTATTTGTCTCTTCTTCTAGGGTACAGGGGAACTTCTCAGAAAATAGTTTCCACATCTCTCTGTTCCTTACCTTCTACCAAAGTGCTGGCACAGTGACCCCTCCAGTCTCCCCCAGTTCTCACAGTAATGGCTACAAGCCCAGCCAAACAGAGGAAGCAGCTTCTTCAGGAACTTAAAGGAAATCTGGTCTCATTAAACAATAAGGAAGTGGGCCACACAGCTCACTTATATCCTCTGCCCTTGCGGAAACGTAGATTCCTTAGTGTGAGGCAGAGAAGCAAATCAACACTAAATTACCTCTGTGTAAATAAATCATGTGACACCAATAATTAGGAAACTTGACTATAAGAGCATGGCCTGATATATGAAAAGACTCAGATTTACTTCCGGATCAGCTGACATGCATCTTTAAACCCTTTGATGATGCAAACCAAACCTTTAAGCAATTTGGTTCTCAGCCTGTGTCTTCATCCTTCCAGCAGGATTCCAGCTGTAATTTGTCAGATTTTATGGTGTTATTATCAGATCGGGACTGATGGTGCTAATTATTCTCCTAAAAGATGCCAGGATTTAATCATGCAATAACAATATTTTGCTCCCATTGAAATGATTTAAGAAATTTATCCCATCACACTGTTTCTATCGCTTATTATTCTTTTATTTTTTGGAATAGAAAATGGAGCTAATTGTATTGATACTATTTTGGGATTCATGACACTCCTTTAAACAGAGTATAAGCATGAGTAGATTATACAGGGGTTTGTTACTGAAAATTCTAAGTCAGTTGCTTTTGGCTTCTTGAACTTTTTACATTTGTGTGTTATAAAGAGCCTCCAACCAGCTTGATTTAGTTGCTGCTACTACTGCCAGATATAGCAGAGCTAAGACATGTTGCTTTGAGTTAGGTCCTAGCAGTTTTTATTTGTGTTGTAACTTAGCTTCTCCACATTAGTTCAGTCAAGCAGTTCTGTGGATATCTTGATGTGTTCCATATTTACATGGTCATAAATATCCTATAAAGAATTGTGTACAGTAGTTATTGCTTCTGGGGTTATGACATAGGTTCATTCTAGGGCTAAGACTTTTTTTCTACTGGTAAACAGTTCCCAAAATTTAATTATGCATTGGTTAATTGGTTAAACTGATAAAACACTTTATAGACCAAATACGTTTGAGGCACATGAACCAAATCATAACAAAAAAAGGATGTCAGGCCTTCCCTGGAACTTCCGTCATGAGGTTAAAAAGTTGGGTGTTTATTAGACAACACAGACCAGAGTTTCTCAGTTTTAATGTGTATACAAAATATGTGGGGATCTTACTAAAACGCACATTCTAATTCAGAAGGTTTAGACTGGGGCCTGAGATTCTGAGCATTTTTCAGAACTCCCCACTGATACCCACGCTGCTTGTCCAAGAACTACACTTTGAATAGAAAGGAACTAGGGAACTGGCTTAACACCCAGATTCTTGGGCTCTGTACCTCACTTATTAAATCGGAATTTCCATGGAAATCTGATTCTCCTTCTTTAATTCCTCTATTAATTCCAATGAACAGCAAAGTTATAAACCTCAAACCATGAGACACAATGTAAAGAACTCAACGGGGGTAAGTCAGTGTGGTTTCTAATTAATTTTTCTAGTATCTAATTTCCTCTTAAACCTTGTAGTTAGCTCATCAAATTAAGCACTCCTGAGAATTAGGCTTTTAAAGTAGAAGGCTGCTTGGGAAGGCAGTGCTCAATCAGGAGACACCTCTTTTCTCAACTGTCCCCTCAATCCAAGGTAGAATGCCTCTCAGAGCAAGGCTCTAGAAGCATGTGGACACTGTGATCGCAGAAGGCGTCTGAGAATGCTCTTCACCACTCCTGTCTGTTCCTGTCTTCTCACAGCACTTCAGAGTAGGCCTGGGTCTGAGGCAGAATTTCCAGGGCAGCTAATCCCATCATGTGCCAGGTTTCTTTTTTTCTTTTTTTTTTTTTTTTTTTCGGTAGCCAGGTTTCTTAATGTAAGATGTTAATCTATTTATATTCAAAGTACTGTTGAATTTGAAAAATCTAATAGTTTAGTTTCAATTTTACTCCATATCGTTTTACTCACAAACAGTATTAATAGAGAAATAAAGGCATAATCCTATCACCCAATGAAATTTTTACAGATATTCTTCCATTACTTTTTTTTTTTTTTTTTTTTTTTAAATTTTTTT
>NW_020172592.1:9032531-9173718 GCF_003031525.2 Neophocaena asiaeorientalis asiaeorientalis
ATAAATTTATTTATTTATTTTTGGCGGCGTTGGGTCTTTGTTGCGGTGTGCAGGCTTCTCACTGCAGTGGCCTCTCCCGCTGTGGAGCACATGCTCCAGGCGTGTAGGCTTCAGTAGTTGTGGCACACTGGCTCAGTAGTTGTGGCTCACGGGCTGTAGAGCACAGGCTCAGCAGTTGTGGCACACGGGCTTAGTTGCTCCGTGGCACGTGGGATCCTCCCAGACCAGTGATCGAACCCGTGTCCCCCGCACTGGCAGGTGGACTCCCAACCACTGTGCCACCAGGGAAGCCCCTTCCATTACTTTTTATGTGCATACATTTTAAAAGAAAATTTTGATAATACCTTAAGTAATTATTTTTAAATTTTAGATCTGACAAAAGCATTATGGTTATATTTTTAATGGGGTCCTTTTATTTTTTGAAATACATACTGAAATATTATTGATGAAATGATATCTGGAGTTTATCTAATAATATGGGAGGTTGAGCAGTGGGAATAGAAATGAAACAAGATTGGCCATGAATTAATGACTGTTGAAGATGGATGAAGGACATGTGAGGTCTCATTATACTTTTCTATCTACTGTTATACATGTTTAAAATTTTCTTCGATAAAATGTAAAAAAATTTAGATCACACTATACCTGTAGAGCCAGAAAAATCTTTCTAAAGGAAAAATCTTGTCATATTTATTCCCTTCTCACAGACTTTGGTAGTTCCATTGCTGTCAAACTTTAAACAAGTTAATTCAGCTCATATGCCCTATAGATTCTCTCCCTTGTGTAATTCTTCATCTTCATGTTATACCATGTCCCTCTTCACTCTCTGAGCTTCTCTAAGTTGATTTATTTGCACATCCTGTGACATGCTTTTCAGCTCTGGGACCGCATTTTCTTTTTTGCCTGAAACTCCTTCCTTCAACTTCTAATCCCAGTTTTTCATAAATATTTTAATTTATGGTTTCCCTTTGTGATTACTCTTTGAAATTTGGTGTCCATACTTGGTTCACACATTTTTAATCTTCTCTCATATAACTTTTATCTCTCTTCTTCTACTTTTGTTACTCTTCCAAAGCTTTTTGATATTATTACTATCACCAGTGAAGTATAAAACAGTTGAATTTTGCTTTCAGTATTATTGATGGTATTGCTAATTCTGCTATTGCTATTTAGCTTATTTGCCTTCTTAGGCCCATCACGCCTTGCTTTGTTCAGCTTATTGTGACATTTGGTATTGAGTATATGTTTTTTTATTTTATTGACAATGAAAATGAGATTTTAAAACTTTGATTTTATCTACTAAATTAATTTTTACATGTTTCTCTTACATGTGCATTTTCAGGGCATTGTTTTTCTCATCTTAATTTGCAGAATCTTTTCCTTGATTCTGACTTAGATGGGGTTCCTGCAAATGGAGTCTGAGATGGAAATTTTCATTCAGAGTTTCCCTGAACAGCACCCTTAGGAACACCACTTCTGAGACGTGAGGAAAATTGGGCAGAGGGAGAAAGTGTTACAATGCAGTTAGAAAAGTGACTTCAACTGCGCCACAGTTCACCTTGAGAGTAGTCTGGAGTGGAGGCAAGGGTGCCAGGTCTTGTATACCCACCCCTGCCTTAATAAGAAGGAGCAATTCCTGGGGTGGATGCAACTTGGAGACCTCAGCAGCTCAAGACCTATCAGCTGGGAGATTAAGTGCCTTGGACCTTAAGGATAGTGCATCAAAGGATTGCTACTATCCACTCAGATCCAATTGCTTCTTTTTGTAATTTCAGCCTGCCTGGGACAACTTTCTCAGGATTCTGACTTGTCTCATTTCCTGGGGAAACTTAAAAGTTGAAGGTTCGTAGAATGGACGACAATCTCTGTTGTTGCAGCTGATCTAAAAACTCATCATCCCCTTCCTTTGGATCCCCCATTCCCGTGGACAGCACCTTTGCTGCTCTATGAGGCATACCTGGTGAAGTGATCCAGACTTAAACCCCCAGGCACCACATCCTTCTCAGGCCACGGCCGCTGTATTTTTCCATTGGTCATCATATTTGGTCACCAGAGAACCAGGAGATACACTTGGATCCCCTGAGTGCCAAAGATAACCCTCCCTGTCCTGTGGTACCGCAGGGGCCCCTTGGTGCTGATCAGGTCAGTAACTGCAGTCGGAGTGTCGCTTCTTTCGTTTGTATGCTTAACTTTGGGCGTGAGATCCTGAAGTGATTGGGTGGCAAGCACATCTTACTGTTCAAGAGAACTCTTCCTCTGTCTCATGGTGGGAGCATTTGCCCCTCTGGGAGCCAGGACGTCTAGATCAGCGTTCCTCAGCCTTGGCCCTATACACATTTGGGGCCAGATACTGTGCTGTGGGGGGACTTTCTGGTACAGTGCAGGAGATTTAGCAGCATCCCTGGCCCCTAGCCACTAGTCACTAGTAGCATTTTCCAGTTGTGACAACCAAAAATATATAGACATTGCCAAATGCTCCCCCCAGCCCACCCCAGCAGGGGCAGCAAAATCATCTCCAATTGGTCTAGGCCCACAGAGCCTAAATTTGAGGGAATGAGGAGCACACATTTCCCAGCTTCCCTATTGGGAGTGACAACATTACTATCCCTTTATTCTGGTACCCATGCATCCTAGTGTTCGAGTACAAACTAATATTCATTAATTTAGGGTGTATACTGTGTCCTCATGGAGAATGGCACAGGGTATCTTCTCTAAACTGGCCTTGCAGCTGAATCTTCAAAAGACCACCTTCGCTCTGTTTCTGAATACAGAGCCTCAGGGCAGTTCAGGGGCCAGGGGAAAAATCACCTGGTGGTTCTGTGGGCCTAGTGGGCACATTGCGAGCCAGACCTTGCCACAAACTTCATTTGTTACCAAGTTCTCACGCACCTGTTGAGCAGTGGCAATATGGTGACATTTTGGGTCCTGGGTTATCAGTATCGACTCATACCCTGTGTCCTGGATCTAAAATCCCTATTCCTCTCTTCCAGTACGTAGTTACCAAGTAGATGGTCATGAGTCCCTTTAGAAAAGCACTAGAAATATCATTACCGTACGCACTTGGCAGTTGTACTGCAGAGTTCTTCGTTATGGGCACCTGGTGCCTCTCCCTCCATCAGTGGATTCCAGTTGTAAACCTGACTCATATCTGAAAATGGAATCTGAGAATGTGACATTGGCAGGGGTGCTGCCCTCAGCCTCCTAATCATCCGTCTTCAGTTTTTTTTTATTTTATTTTATCGATTAAGCAGTATTCCTGTTAGCTTCCCTACTATCTTGTGCCTCGGAACATTGTATTCTATTTTTTTCTATAGCTCTCTTTAAGTCAGGATCACAGCGGCCACTTAGACCTTGATACTCATCATGATAATTTCTCCCCCCTGAATTCCTGAATGCTGAGCTTTAAGTGGACCAGCTGGACTCTATTATTACTTTCAGGGACCTTTGTTCTGAATCAGCATTTTCTATGATGAGCCTAGCCTATAGAGGACAAACTCCAGGGAGCATGTCAATGAATTTGACTCACTTTTCCTTTCTGCTTTGATAAATAAGGTGTCCTTTGGCTCTGCCACTGAACCTACTTGGCTGATGGGTTTTTCAGCCTTACTTAGTATAGCCATTGCAGCATACACACCTGTCTGAGCCTTTGGAGACTGTTAAGGACTAAATGTTTGTGTCCTCTCAAAATTTATATGTTCAAGTCTTTAGCTCCCAGTATGATGTTATAAGGAGGTGGGGCCTTTGGGAGGTAATGAGATTCAGGTGAGGTTATGAGGGTGGAGTCCTCAAAATGGGATTAGTGCCCTTATAAGAAGAGGAAGAGATGCCAAAGCTTCCTCTCTCTGCTGTGTGAGGATATGGCAAGAAGGTGGCTGTCTGCAAGCCAGGAAGAGGGCCTCACCAAAAATCAGTCTGCCTTCACCTTGATCTTGGACTTCCCACCTTCCAGAACTGTGAGGAATAAATGTTTGCTGTTTCAGTCACTCAGTCTGTGATGTGTTTTAATAGTAGCCCAAGCAAACTAAGACTTAGCCTTTCCTCTAGCATGTAGTTCAGGTCATCACTTTCTCCAGACTTCCAAGGCCATCCTCATAGTCTGCTAGCACTGTCTCATGGGGTTCCTGCCAAAATACTAAACCTCGTATTATGGGAGAACTCTGTTATCCAAATTTATGCCTCTCTCCTAGATCCTGCAACCATAGAGGTTCTCTCTTTTTTTTTTATAGTGATCTTGGGGTCTTCTTATTTATTTATTTTATTTATTTTTGGCTGTGTTGGGTCTTCGTTTCTGTGCAAGGGCTTTTCTCTAGTTGTGGCAAGCGGGGGCCACTCTTCATCGCGGTGTGCGGGCCTCTCACTATCGCGGCCTCTCTTGTTGTGGTGCACAGGCTCCAGATGCACAGGCTCAGTAGTTGTGGCTCACGGGCCCAGCCGCTCCGTGGCATGTGGGATCTTCCCAGACCAGGGCTCGAACCCATGTCCCCTGCATGAGCAGGCAGATTCTCAACCACTGCGCCACCAGGGAAGCCCCATAGATGTTCTCTTATCTTTCTTTGGTCTGTATGTTACTTAGATTCTGAAGCTTCTTTGGAGTGTGTTCCTTTTCCTCCCTTAACAGGTCTGAGACTATTTGAATTGGGTTATGCTGATATTTGGCCCTAACTATGGTGCTTGTGGCCAAGGAGGGAAGTAAGGTGAACTCTGAATGGCAGAACATAAAGTCTTGCAAGGCAAAGGCCTCTGCATGGCCTACAAGCAAGGGGAAATATTAATATTTAACTAAGAGACCAAGCTACTTCTGCAGGTTCAGAGGGTTCAGGGAGATCTGGAGTTTCAGAGTTCTCAGACTCATAAACCAGGATGGTCCCTAACTCAAATCTTGGGTCCCAGTCTCTATTCTGTCCCAACCTGTGCCTCACCTTGGTGTAGCAAACTTGCCAGGGTTGAGAAATCAAGCCTCTCTAGAACTCTCCTATACTCATGGTTAAGCTCTCTGTCTGATCTTTCTTTCTGCCCTCTAGCTGCAGATGATGGGAACCTTTTTATGTCAACAAAAGAAGCACTCTTTCACATTTCACCTTAAATTAGTGATGATTCACTTGTAGCTTTTCATTTTTATCTAATACATCAAAAATTCCCAGCAGCAAATACCCAAGTTTATACTTAGTGAAATTACTACTTTCCCCTCTCAAATGCTTGGAATATTCCACCAGAGCTTATATTCCTTTCACAGGCATCCGTCCCCATTTACCACCAGGGAGGGTTTTCGCAGTTGCCTCGCTGGAGAACACTGTGGGCTATCGATACTCTACTGGCCATCAGAGGCAGTTTCTTCACTCTCACCTGGCTGACAGGTGAGTCAAGATGCCAATTCTCATTTCAGGGTTGGCTTCCAAGGCCATTCCTAACACCAACTCTCTTGAGTCAGGTTTCCTGGAAACAAAATGCAGTCGAGATTAGGGTACAAGAGGTTTTTTGGGAACACACGTTGGGCCTCTCCTGCAAGGCTGTGAAGGAAGAAAGCAGGATTGAGGAGGGAAAGAAGCTGAACTGCAGTTCAGCTCTAGTACTTGAGCTGATCCCACGGGGAGCTTTAGCGTTGGTGTGGCCCTTCAGAGTCACCCCAACTTGAGGCAATGAGGCATCAGGCATTTGTTCACTACCACCTCCTTCTGCAACTCTTAAAAGTAGTAAATTTTATTGTTTTCAAGTCATATCTTAAAATACAAACAAGGGGGGAAATATTTTTATTCTTATTACAAGCAAGTAAAAATTTTAAAACAACATCAGAAAAGGAGAATGAAGATTTTTCTGAAGAGCTCATAGGACAAAAGGGAGAGTTAGAGAACATATAAAACAAAACTTCTTTAAAATCCTTTTTAAAACTCTTTTTGCCCAACATCCCACTCCTCAAAACAGTTGCTACATCTCTTCTATACTCTCATTCTGTTTGCAGATTTAACTATTCTTGGAGCATTTCCAACACCACCTTGGGCTGAGTTCTCCCTTTTTATCTGCATCCATATTTTCTCTGACCATTTCTTTCTTAAAAGATAATTTGGTTCTCTCAGCTTTTGCTGTATGCAGCCCCATCCATTGATCTACTTTACTAATGAGGGATCTTCTTTGGGATCCACCTGCCCTAGAACAGTCAAGACTGGAGATAATAAATTCTTTGTATTGAATATTTTATCCTCTCCTATCTGCATATGATAATTACAGCTCTCAAACTTTCCCCACAGGGAAAATAAAATCTTTTAGTATTTTACTTGAAAATGACAAATGATCTCGATGATGATAAGGAAGAAAAATCAGAAGTCATCCGTGTGAAATTAACCAAAGGCTGCAACTTTTAACACTCGAATTGGCAGGAGAAATTCGAAAGCTATCCTCAAAAGATACTGCATTTTTCGCAGAAGCATATTTTAACTGTATATCAAAACTTAAGAATATTTTAAGCAAAACTTTATCTTATTATATGTAGAAAGATTATTGGCTTCACTCTAAATATATATATTTCAATTAAACGGTAGATAAAACAACTCACAGTAAGACTCGGTTTTAAAGGGTGATTGCAAATGAGAGTGATACCTCCTCTTTGGGATGTTTTAAAACTATTATCTCATCTCTGCCTGACATACTATCTTATTTACTTTAAAAAAATCCATAAGACATATTTATTAACCTATAGGTGAATTTGGATAGAATTTTTTATGCCAGGAGAGAAAATCAGAAATTGCTAACAATAAGCCGCTTGTATTAGATGGAGCCATGATACCAGACACTAACTTGAGACAATGAGCTAGGTAGGTAAGCATCCCTCTCCAGCACAAGAGTAGGCTGCATATCAAAGGTCCCCAGGGGAATTTTTTCAGTGTCCTTTTTCTCATCCTTTCAGGGCCTCTGGTAAGCTGCTTTGGCACTTCTTTGGACCCACCCGAGGTTTTCTTTCGTGATTTATTTACCAATCCAAAGCCAGCTCTCTTTTGTAAGAGAAACACATTGAGGAGGGGGAAAAAAAATCTATAGTATTGGGGACCATTCCAAATAATTTGTAAAGAAGACTACAGACTTTCACCAATGAATTGCACCATCATTATACACAACACAAGGATTGCTTCATACTTGAGCCACTGCATTTGTACTAATTTTGGCAATACATTATAAAAATATACCACTCAAACATAATGCAGGCATTCACCACGAAATCTGGTTATTTAGTTAGGAGCTCTAAAAACTTAGAGATTATGATGCTTATTGGGTTGAATTAAAGTCTAAAGATAAACACTCTGGAACAGAATTTCCACTCAAATCCTATCAGGCTATTTCATGTATATGATTATTTCTGCAAAGATGCTGAAATTGGGATAAGCTCAAGAATTTTATAAAAAGAAAATTACTAGATTTTCCATCTTTAGCAAAGCAGTCTGACTCTATTCAGTTACAGTTTAAGAAAAAAAAATGACGTGCTTATATCTATAGTCGCAAAGTTCAATCCAGTACCAGTGAGCAGTTCAGACTCATTCTTTGAAAGTTGTTTGCAGAAATTCATCAGAGGCCTGTAAATATTTACAGAAGTAGGCATTTCTATGTCATGTTTACCTTTGTTAAACATTTTAGGCAAGCAGGAAGATCAGTCCTAGGCCCTCTAGGGAAAAGTCATTTCAAAATAAAAAAAACAGAGAAATTACCTCTGTTTGGATGCCCCCTTTCTTTACTAAGATATAAATTTCACCTTCGCCCACAGCAGGTTGTACATTAGTGAAGGCTGTGCGTAGAGAACTTTTGTTATTTTGCTCTAAATTAAGATTTTATTTAATGAAATTGACTGCTATAATTGAGATTTTTGGTTGATATTTTATTGTCATTTTATCTCATTTATATAGTGCTCATTATGGTATAATCAAGGCACTGTTCTAAATGCTTTACCAATATTGTCATTTAATCCGCAGTACATTGAAATAGGCACTATTTGATATCCCTAAATTACAGAGAAGGAAACAGGCACAGAGCAGTTAAATAATTTCCCAAAGGTCGCACAGCTAGTAACTGACAAAACCAGAATTTAATCCAGGATTTCTCTCTCTGGAGTCCACACTCCTAACCATTGCACATGCTAGTGAAAAGATAAATTATAAAGCTAGAAATTCTTACATTTTACGTTTCAAATTCATAGCCAAAATAAAAATCATTTTAAAGGAACTCTACCTGGTTCACTGTTTCCCTCTCCATTCCTTCTCCTACAGTCACTCACAGTGGCCGCAGCGTGTACACTGTGAACCCATAAAACGCTACAGCCCAATGCCCAGTAACTTAACCTTCTCTTTATCAGGCAGGAAAGCATAGGTTTTAAAGGAAGGAGGCTGCTGGAGCTGTGCTTTTGAGTTTGCATCCTGATTCTGCCACTTACAAACCATGTAACTTTGTGCAAATTATGTTTCCTCTTTGGGCCTCCATTTGCATTGCTGAGAAGACTTAAAAAAAAAAAAAAAAAAAAAAAAAAAAAAAAAAAAAACATGAACAGAACTTAGATAATGAGCACGTAAGTATCATTATCTTCTTTTTATTACGTTCTCTTCTCAGTAGAAATGCCTACTTTGTAAGAGTGCTGCAGGTCTTAACTCTGGCTTTCTATAAAACATCTAACTCCGTGCCAGGCGCCTGAATCAATGAATGTGAATTACTTCCCTCCAAAGTTCTGGTCCACTTTCTTTCCTAGACTATGGTCATCTCTCTAGGCTCTTTCTTTCCCAATATTTTAACCAATACTGCAAATTAGCTACAGTTCAAAGTCTAAATTTGAATTATACTCTACCACTTACAGATAAAGTTGTACATGGTCGGGAGCCGTTTGAGGTCCTGTGCACTTGGGTCCTCGCTTCCTTTTCCTGCCTCTCATCCCTACTCTTTCTCATTTACACGCATACTGGTCCTGTCACACCTGAGAAGTCACTTATGCAAACACGTTTTGATACCTCTGGGCTGGTAACCATGCCTTTCTTGCTGCTTGGTTACCCTCCTGGCTAGCTACTCTGGCCACAGGCCCCATTCAGAAGTTCTCTATGGAGCCTGTTCAGTTTTTTGGGACAGTTTATTATTCCTTTATCTGTGCTCCAGAGGCACACCACTTACAATCTTCCAGTACTAACCATCCTCCACTGTATTTTATACTTAGTTGTATACCTATTTGTGTCACTGTGTAGGGAGTGAAGGCCTTGCACTCTCCTCTATACCAAGAACAATGCCTGGTGTGTAAGCAGTTCTCAATAAACATACCATATGCACAAAATATGGATTGAACGCTTAATGACTCCTCAAGGACAATTTGAAAAAGGTAGCTATGTCAGAAATACAGAAGGGAAACAAAAACTTAATATTTACACTGGAAAATTGGTTGGCATTCAACTTCTAAAAACAAATTTGGAAAAAATAATATGAAGCAGATACTCAGTTAATGGGAGCAACATGGAAAAGGCTGTTGCCAAACCATATTTAAGAGTAATCAAGTTCTCTAAATTGAGCATAACAAAAAAGAAAAGACCAGTGTTATTTTGACTGAATTGAAAACAGAGTGTGGGGAAATTTGTGTTTTTCCCTTGGAGAACTGGGTGCCTTTACTTCCTCAAGTTAAGCCAATTTTGTGCCAAACTTTAGCTGATGCTTCAGATCTTGATCAGTACTTTATCAGTACTACCTCTTTCCCTGTGTCATTACTGCGTTGCTCTGTTCTCTGCAAAGTAGTTGCTCACTCACCTTAAATTTTGTGTTAATGGGCATTAGTATAATATTTTCCCTTATATTAAATGCGTGTTTCCTAGAGCTTTCTGGATTTAGAGACTCACTTCAAGATAAACTAAGGGTTGGATTTGCCTTACACTGACCATGCCAGGTCAGTCATCAAACTCAGTATCTGTTATGTGTCCGGCATCATAGGATACAGCAGTGTCAAAAGAAAGCCCTAACCACTATCCACCTGGAGTTCACAATGAAGTAAGGAACACAAACATCTAAGTGCACGTGAGGTACGTGTTACAGAATAATGCAGTGTATTTGCAGAACTCGAGCTTACAACCTAGTTTTAAGGATCAGAAAAATATCATCTAAAAAGTGATGTTTAAGTATACTTTTAAAACACAACTTAGAATTAGCAGAACAGAATAATAAAGGTCGGGGGAGGTATTTTTGGATGACAGAGAGTAGTTGAGGTAGAGGGAACGATATCATACGTGTAGACTTTAGAAGCCTACACTTCTGTCTGAGGGACTATGGAAGAAATTAAAAGAAGTCAGCATTTTTGCCAAGGAAATAATGAAAGAAATAATCGGATATTTAAAAAAGCTAGTGATAAGGACAAAATAATTTGAGGTCTTCTAGTTGGCTTCAGAATTTTGGACTTGATCCTAGAAGCTCTACCTTCTTTCCTCCTACAAAGAACAGATTCTCCCTGCAGTTGTGAAAAGCCATCTCATCTAGCATTCCAAAGACTTTATTCCTGCAGTCAATACTCTGTCTCTCCTGAATCTTTTCTTTTACCCTACTGGATCATTTCTACAAAAATATGAATACACCATAAGAGATCACATATTAAAGAATTAAAAACTCATTCCCCCATTTTCTCAGCAACCCTTATAGAAAATCACACTTAGGCATTTGTCTATACTCACTGTCTGTACTTTCTCACCAATCTGTACCACTTCAATGTAATTTTACCAGGATTTTGTCCCCATGCTACACTAAAACCACTTTGGCAAAGTGATCAGTGACCTTCATCACACATGCCAGCTAATCCAGTAGCACTTAACAAGCTTGCATCTCACTCTTTATACATTTCTGTCAGATGTCCGGCATTGGTCCACCACCATATTCCTCACCTGATTGAGTCCATACCTAATTCTGTTGAGGCCATTGTCACTAGCTGTTCGTGAGGTGAAGAGTGTGGTGGGGCTCACAGTATACCAATAGCTCTCTTTATAAATCCTTTGGATACTCTTCTCCCTGATTTTCCAATCCTGAACATTTGATACCCTAAAGATAGGTAAAGGTTTAAGAGTTTTCAAACAGGTTTTCACCCACCTATATTTGGTGTTTCTGTACAGTTTTCTCACGTTGGGATGTACCGTCTCTGGTCTGAATGCCTCAGATAAACTGAGATGAGAAAAATTTCATTTTAATAACTGTTACCCATGTATCTTGAGATGGATCACAGATTTTCACTTAGAACAATGAGTCAATCTACTTTGGGACTCTGATTTCAAAACTCCTTAGGGACTCTTTTCTCTTTGATCATAAAGTTGCTAGGTAGTGAGTAGTTGAGAAAGCGCCAACATGTACTAGTCTCCACAGTGAGGGCGCTTTTTCTTAACAAGTGAGCTCCAAATGTAGGTTGACAGAGAGCAGCATGCTTGCCCTACTCCAAGTCTCTTTATATAAGTACAGTAGAAACATACAGATGAAGAAAAAGGAAAAAAGATGGCTGTTCTGCTAATGCACATAAGAGAACCATTTCACTCACATAGTTAAGCCCGTAGTGGACTGAACTTCCTAAGTATGGACAAACCTGCTTTCTGTGAGAGTTAGGCCCTGGTGTGTTATCTTGGAAGAAAATACACCCTGCAGAGTAAATTATGAAAGACTAAAAATATTGGAGAGGAAAATAAAACAAGGGAAAGGAAGAAAGATGGCTCAACTCAGTGATTTGCAACTGTGTTTTTCTTAATAGCAAAACCCAGTGTAAAGTGCAGTATGATTTCCTGTTTCTCTGATAGTAGAAGCAAACATACATGTGGAGTTATGTAGTAAGATATATGTTTTATACGTAAAAGCATAATTATTTTACACGTTAGAAAACAAACCTTATTTTAAAAGATACCATTTTTGGCACTGTTATAGAGGGGAATAACTAGAAACAGTGCTGTTATTAGTACCACTCCAAACAGTTACAGACTTTCAAAGTTTGCATAGCTTTTAAAATGGACCATGTCAAAATCATTTAAGAAAAATGTAGATAATAAAATGTCACATTAGAGTTGTGCCATATCCACTTATGATATTTGTCACTTATATTCTTAGTTAAATGTTGTCAAATTTTATTACAAGCCTCAGAAATACTGTGGTAATAAGGATAAAAACTTATTGCTGAATACATTTTAGATATGATATATGGAGGGGTTTGACTGATACTCTGCATCCATTCCATAATTGGGTGGCTATTATGTAATGTTGCAAACCTACCATTACTTAAAAAGTAACAGCTTTTCCTATTAATATTTCATTCCACTTTTTTATCAGATGCACCTACCTTGAGTATATTTTATAATTTAATTGCTTGCAATGACCATGGGCGTCAACAAGACACCACAACTACATCATTTTATTTCTATACTAACCTCATACCCATACAGCTGAAGTGGCTGTCATACCACTGACATTTTGACATGTTATGGGTATGCCTGTGCACCAATGCATCTACAATATTGCACGTATCTGTTAATCAAGAGCAATATCTATGCAAGCTCTGGTACAGCCATTGCCTTTCTTGGACTAATTTTTTGTTTTTATTTTTTTGGCTGCGTTGGGTCTTAATTGCTGCACACGGGCTTTCTCTAGTTGCGGTGAGCGGGGGCTACTCTTCATTGTGGTGCAGAGGCTTCTCGTTGTGGTGGCTTCTCTTGTTGTGGAGCATGGGCTCCAGGCGTGCGGGCTTCAGTAGTTGCAGCACGTGGGCCCTAGAGCGTGTGGGCTTTGGTAGTTGCCACGCATGGGCTCAGAAGTTGTGGCTCGCGGGCTTAGTTGCTCCGTGGCACGTGGGATCTTCCCAGACCAGGGATCAAACCCGTGTCCCCTGTGTTGGCAGGCAGATTCTTAACCACTGCACCACCAGGGAAGTCCCTCTTGGACTAATTTAAAGAGAAGAATAGTGAACACTTGGTGAGCTATAAGGACGGGAATATGAGTAATGGATTAAGCAAAAGCAAAGGAAAAGTGAATGCGTATGTTGTATCTTGCAGTACATCTTGATTAATACTTTGTAATTGATTAGTCAAGGATCTGTGATCTTAACATGTCCTGCCTTATCTAATGGCACAGTGTGCTTCACCTCTGTTAGATCTTTACTAGTTTCTTCTTGTTGACTGTCTTCCCTACTAAGCTGGATCTCTCTCTTTATACTTGGCACTTAGTACCATGGGAATAAAACAGTATAAAAATAATGACTTTGAACTGTATTAAAATAAACAAAATTATAGTATTAAATATTCTTTTCAGTCAGGACAGTATCCAAAATAAAACCTTATTATTCCAGTCGTACAAAGCATTATCACCTATAAAATGCTGTTGATAAGTAAGTGAATAACATCTTTAGATGTGGATGAATAGAGTCAAGGAAAGAGGGCATTTACCACGTTCCAATAGCTCTTTATCCAATTGCTCATTTCTCCAGTTGATACTGGAGAAAAGAGATTTTGTTCTAAACTGTTAAGAACACATGGGGGAAAATATGAGAATTTGGAATTTTTAGCTGAACCCTAACCTTTAGGCATTTGTCTTTGTTTATTCTTGGCAAAATACAATCCTAGTTGAGAGAGAAAAAGGGTTAACTGGGCTATTAAAAGTCTTCTTGAACGTCAAAGAGCTCTTAAATGAACGTTTTCACAATTTAAATATGAATGAATGAAACCATGTGGGTTACTTTCCTTTAAATTATACATGCGTTTAGAAATTAAGGGAAAATACATACAGAAAACAAATTACAGGTTTCATCACACTCTATTGAGTGGTCAATATGCTGTTAACATGTCTACAGTTAGTTTAAAATGTAAATGTATCTAAAGCAGAAAAACAATCACTGGGTTAGAATAAAAGAAAAAAAAAGCTTTACCATAATACAAATCATCAGTGTCACCAAAAATTAGTTACTGACTGTACATGGTAATGTACCATAAAATGCTACCCAGATCCAGTCTCTCCTTTTTGGGAGTTGATAATAATTCACGGACATTGTGAGCTAAGTTCATTCATTCTTCCTAAAAAAAGAATATTAATAATATTTACAGCATGTACAGTGTACCACAAGGTGCGTTGTTCTTTTCAAGACTGCATACTTGGCTGGAGAAGAACCATATACACACCAAGTCAAAATCTGTAATGAGAGAGAGAGGGATGGGGAATTGAGAGCTTTTTTCTGTCACAGCTGAAAGAGAAATCTGTGAGATTTATTTTTAAATGATGACAAGATAGTGGCTTGTCAAGCTACAATTTGGAGGGACATTCTAAATACATGGTGCTGCTAATCAAATCAGTTCAGTGCACACTTACTGAGTCCTGGCTATTGTACGGTGCTACTAGCAAACAGTCCCTACAGTGGGAATGACTGGGGACTCTGTTTTCAAGAGGTATCTAATGGAGCGCTGAATCTTGGAAAGAAACAGAGAAATCAATTGTATTTTTTGGACCTAAGTCATTTTAGGTTCTCCAGAATCAGATGGGAGACAGAAAATACAATATGAAGAAGTTTCTAGATGGCAGGAACCATGTCCCAGGTAAACTCAGTGAAGTGAGGCTCACATCGACATGTGGCCAGCTACAGTTATTACATATGTTTATCCTCACTTGCCAGTCAGGGTTTTCTTCTGGGTTATTGATGCAGGCTTCCGGAATTGTCCCTGTGGACTGTGCTTTTTCTCATATCAGGAATCACATTCACAAGTTTATTTTAAATTGTGATGCAAGAGTGCCTTCTGTGTGAGCCATTTCTTCATAGCCATTGCCTTAATTCTTCTTTAGAACATGCTGCTTGGCACTTGATACCTCAATTCAAAATTCAATACCTCAGTTTTTACAGACATCGTAAGAAATTTCTTTTTACTATAGCCATATATACATCAATTAACTTGAGAAAACATATTTGTTTTTGACGTTTCAATCTCAATACAACCAGGTTCCTATTTCTCCTGCATTTATCTAAATGGGATACTGTGCCTTGGACTAGGTGTTCTAAGTATAATGAATTTATAGGCACAGTCTTTGATGTATTGGTTTCTCCCAGGTCTTTTGGGAACTCAGAGTCAACTCGCATCCATCAATTTGATCTTCATTTGCAGAAAAGCGTAGACGAACAATGATAGTTCTTTCTTCAAGCACATCAAACAAACTTGTTACCAGGGCCAAAACCTAACTGATCTCTAAGGGTTGAAACTTGAGCCAGATTCTGATCTCACTGGGAAGGATTGACGTATCCGATTTAGACCCATGCACAAAGCCTCTATTCTAAACACTAATGGCAGTGTTCTTGTGTCAGTTGAAGGCCCTACGGGTCTCTCACAATTCTCAGCAATGAAACAATATGAAGTTTTGAAAAAAAGAAATCTCATTCTATGTATATCGTTTCCCAGAAGACAGCACTCAGTTGACTCAGTGCTGGTTTCTGGATATGAAAGAAGTACCCATGACCTCTAGTTCTGAGTGAAATATTCTCTTCCCAAAGGAAGCCTCTCAACTCAGTATGGGTACCTGTTTACTGCACTACGTTCTAAAGAGGGCAGGGCAAGTGAGACAAGCAGACTTTGATGCACAGTCTTTCTTGTCATCTTCGTCAGAGCATGTTTGATAGCAAGTAACTGAAACCTGCTCAAGCAGGTCTCAGGGGGATTTTCTGCAAGCTCATGTGGGGTATCTCATGAAACACAAAAGAAAGAAGCACAGCTGGGCTGGCTTAGGGTAAGAAATGCTTGCTGAAAAGTCATCAGGGATTGAGCAAGTTACTCTTGAGTTAGTATGGGATTTTATAGTGGTTAAGAGGGCGGAATCTGAAACCAGGCGTCATGAGTTCAAATCCCAGTTCCTCCACTTGCTTGCAGTACTTTTTTGAAACATAATCGCTCCCTGTCTCTTCTTTCTTCAGCTATAAAGTGGGATAATATTAATTTCTGCTATAGGAGATTGTTGTTGGAGTTAAGAAATACAAAGGGTATGTAGTACCTGGCATGTGTAACTGCACTCAATAAGAGGTAATCACACGAATAACCTATTTATTGGCAATGTGACATTTTATTACCTGTGGGCAGTTATCCCTTCAATACTTTTAGGAAAAGCTATCCCTTAACATAAAATATTAATAAACTGAGTCAAAAAAGGGATGGGACAGGGAACAACTGAGTAAATTAAAAGTAACATTGAACAAAATAGCACGTAGTACAGAATATCCATGAAATAAGGTTCATATAAGATCAAACGCATTCCAATTGGTGGCTTATTTTATGCTGCACAAAAATTCTACATCAAGTCTTTCTGTGGCTTTAGTATGTATCAGTTACAAGTCAGCAAGATGTTTTGTCCTTTTCAAAAGTATAAAAATGGTTATACCAAATAAAAACCTGTTACATACAATAACATTTGGCAAGTAAAAGAGAAAAAATCATAATGTTGATAAATCCATTGCTTTTTATGTGTAGATGTATACATACAAATCAAGGACATGCCCCCAAAGATATGGCAGTGTGTTAGCCTTCTAGAACGTAAACCTACAGCTAGGGACGTGAGGGAGAAGAAATTGCCTGATTTTTTTTTTCTTTCTCAGCGGAGGCATCCTGACTTGACTGAGTTAGCATGCAGCAACTGAGTTTTCACTGTCAGGCAGAATGGGGACTCAAGAAACAAATTAAGTTCAGTTTTTATCTTTTGTTTTTTTTTCATAAATACTCTTCATAGCAAAGAGCATCATAAATAAAGTCAAAATATCAAAAGGCCATAAAAGTTTATTTAATTTGGCTACATATAATTATAACTTCTGTAACTATACCATTAACAAAGTCAAAATACAAACAAAACACTGAGAAAAAGTCTTTGCAATGTGTTTCACAGAAAAGGACTAATCTCCTCAATATATAAAAAGCTCATAAAAAATCAGTAAGAATAAAGACATACAGCCCAAAAGAAATATGATTCAAGACTAGTCACAGAAAAGAACTTTGGAAAATTTACCCAGCCTCATTATATAAATTGTATCCTAATGTCATAAGCCATCTAACAACATGCTTTGTTTACGAGTCTGTGGAGAAACACACGCTCTCATATATTATGGGTGGAAGTGTAGTTTTTTGTTTCACAAACCCAGTGGACTATTAAGCAATGTCTCTTGAAAATACAAATGCATATAAATTTGATCCTGCATTTCATCCAGATTTATTTGCATGTACGTGAAATGAATGTGTTTTCTTATTATAGTACATCATTTTCTAAATAGCAAATTATTGGAAAAAGTTCAATGTCTATCAACAAAGGACCAGTTAAATAAATTATGGTAAATCAAAAGAATGAGAAAATATTTTATATATTTGTTCTGTATGAAGCTATGTAAAACAATCTACGAATATTATATGGAAAGATCTCTTAAGTGAAAAATATTTACTACATACCTTTTTATACACTTTGAATTTTCAACCATGTTAATGCATCACCTATTCAGAAAATTAAATTTTAAAAATTAGAGAAGTTATGAGAGTACTCACAACAAATAAAATCTAATTAGAGAGTTGTTCCATCATTGCAGGAGCAGTGAAGTAATATGTTTGTTCAACATTTTTATTATAAGAAAACTTGTAATTAAAATCATGCTGTGATACCGTTTTTCATTTATCAGAAGAGGTAAATCTAAAATTTGACAGTTCACAGTATTGGTGAGGCTCTCTGGAAATAGACACTTGTACATAGCTGGCAGAAGTATGAGTTGTCTGCCTACTATATAGCAACATCCTCACCTATTTCTTTCTTTCCTTTTTTTTTTTTTTTTGCAGCAGAGCCTCCCACTGTAATAGCTGAACATATTAGCTACTTGCTTTCCCAGCAGTGTGTAGTTAGGGCATGGGCATATAAACTAGTAGATACAAATAGAACCTGAGAGGATGTCTGGGATTTGGGGTTGTATTCCCCCTTTCTAATAGAAAGGAACACACAGATGGAGAATATTTTCCACTCCATATGACACCTTTGACTGTGGTAACTATCTTGGACCATAAGGAACAAGCTAAAAATGCCATGCTTTCAGATTTTGTGTTATATGTAAAGGACATCTCTGTCTTTTAGCCACTTTTAGTTGGGTGTTCTTATTTATAGCTGTAAGCATTCTGATACCTGAAGTTTCTCAGAAAGCAGATCAAATGCTAATAAATAGAGCCACTTCAAGTTATGTTTGTAACTGTTCTCCACAGGTCAAAAGTGGAAAATTAGAGAAGTGAGAGAGGGCGAGAGAGCATTAGAAGGTGCAAACATTGCGATTTTCTATAGGTGTGCATTGCTTTGCTTTAGCAACACCGTTCCTCACTTGTGTGGTTTAAGAACATACGGTTTTCGGGCTTCCCTGGTGGTGCAGTGGTTGAGAGTCCGCCCGCCGATGCAGGGGACACGGGTTCGTGCCCCGGTCCAGGAAGATCCCACATGCCGCGGAGCAGCTGGGCCCCTGAGCCATGGCCATTGAGCCTGTGCGTCCGGAGCCTGTGCTCCGCAACAGGAGAGGCCCACAGACCGCAAAAAAAAAAAGAACATGTGGTTTTAATCTCACCATCAATTATAGTTTGTGGGCATAACAAATGCTAATATAGTCTACTGAATGAATATGGAATTCGAGAAATAGCTTCTCAATGAACAAAGGTAACCCTGAGTTTTACATCTTTCTTGATTTTGTCTGTTTCAGGTGTCAGCACCTCTTTGTCATTTAGACCCCTAAAAATAGTGATCATTCAAAGCAAAATAACATTAGCGGTCTCTCCTAAGTTATCCACTAACCAGCAATTAACTTATGAAAATTCGGTTCATCTATGATCCTATGAAACCCTTGCAAAATTACTACTGCCTTATAAACTCAATAAATTTAAATTCTAAGCAAAATTTGTTTTTAGGCTTTCAATTCTATAGAACAAAAAAAAAAATCCCAACAATTCTGTTTTTCTCTAAATCAAGTGATGCTACCAACTGACAGATTGTTAAACTATTTGTATGTAACAGACAAATTAACTGTAAAATTTACAAAGAGAAAAGTAAGTAAAGATTTCTGTTAGGAATGTCTGAACCAGTTGTAATCAATCAAAAAGCTGATTAAAATTATTAATTTACTAGACTATGAATTACTTCTCTAGCTCTAATTTTCTGTACTGTAAATACTCATTTGCCATGAAATCAATAGTATGAGCCTGAAACTGGAAAATTCTATGTCAACCAATATCCAAATATGTATATGTGTGTGTGTATATATATCTATATATATTTTTTAAATTATGAGTATTAAGGACTTACTGATTCCTTCATTTTTCCATTTCATTTATGGCCAAATCATACTTCTTATGTAAATTTATTTTCATCCAACTAGAGTTTGAGATACATTTTTCCAAAACCTTGTAAAATCTAGATGAAATTTGGACATTTTATTTGCAGTGGAAATGGCATCTAAGAAATTATGAAATTTCACAATAGAGAGGGTCTCATTTGCCAGAATTACATGAAATATTTAATGTAAAACTTAGTAGAACAATTAAATTATTTTGTTAAGTATTAAATTCTATGTTGGCCATTCAAAATATGTCACTCTGCTTGTCTATAATGATATATATTTTTGTCTTTATACTTAGATATTTTCATCAGCGTGAAATCCATATTGTATCTTTAGGAGGAACAGAAGTTTATAAAATTAGGTAGCAAATTTAGTTGATTCCCTTTACCTTAAGGAAACAAACTGTGCATTTTCTCAGGCAGGGAACAGATGTAAGACATGCTCTGAGGGAAAGAGGAAGAAGAGGGGGGCCATAGTAAAAGCCACTTGTGATCTTTTAAGCAACTTGGTTATATCTGAGGGGAAAAAAATCACAAATTCAGCACCCAAAGCATTAAAGGATAATGTGGATTTCTCTGAATGAGTTGTGGGAATATGCAGGTGGAGGCAATTGTCATCACATATCACAAACAAAACCTCCCCCAAACCCTCCTTGGGCATCCCTTGCTTGTTACAATTTCTAATCCCTAAGGCTGATGATGACTTCCATCTTGTTCTCATTCTCTCCTTCTGCCCAGACTTCCTGCTTCACAGGCCCGCCCTCCCAAAATTCTCTTTCTCTCCTCCCTCAGCCTCTCCTTTTTTCTGCTTTCCTATCCTACCAAGCAAAAAGTGGCTCGGCTATGAGCCCAATTTAGGTAGTGTTTTTCCTCTAACATGGCTCCTGAAGGAATGTGTGTTTGTCGGGGGTGGAGGAAAGTCTCAATTATTCTGCTGTATATAATGTCTTAGGTATATCTGTGAGAATGTATTTGTTGAATCCATCCTATGTACCTAGCGCTGTGCTCAACAACAGTGACACACAAATAGATCTGTAGATACCTATCTATATAAATATATACACACATACATACATATATCTACATATAAATACACACACATGTATACACAAATATATGTATATTTTAATACATGTATATTATATAATATTCCCATTTCATTTCATATAGGACTAACTTTTTTTTTTAAATTAAGGCTTGTACTCAAACACAGATTACGTGCCTCCCTAAGTGATTTCACCTCCCTTTCAAGAATGCTTTGATAAGACTTTTAAAGTAATTTTATTAGTCTTACACCTGATACTCATACTCATCATTATTCTCTTGCTTTCTCTGGTTTCGTCTTGTTTCTGCTTCTTGGACCCTACAGTGGTCACTACACAATGAAGCTCACAAAAAGTACTGTATGCAAAAGTACAGAATTCCAGAAGGAATGTATTAAAATAATAGTTGAAGCAAGCCCCAGCTTCATTCCCAGCTACTCTTATTTTATTAAGCTCTTTGTTCATGGTTCATGATGAGCATAATGTCTTGTCTATTCTGCTATGACAAGAGCCCCAGACTGCACAACTTTACCATCATTTCATTCCAGTTGCCCAACCAGTTCAACTTTCCACGCATGTAAACATGTACTGGTTTTACAATCCTGATGGATGAAACAGTTAAACTTAGTTTTCCCAGACCCCTCCCATTCTATTTTATTTCTATGCCCCCACTTTACTGGAACCTAACTCATTCCTTCTTGTCCTGTTCTTAGTAAGAATGGTCATATTTCAATCATCTCCCCTTTATCTGAAGGCCATTATATATTCAATTTTTCCATTCTATATAATTGTATCCCAAACCTTTTGTCATTTTAAGAGCATACCACAGTTAAGGAATAACTAATTATTATTCATTGTGATATTGCATTATGATTTATTGCCTTTCCTTTCAATTTCATCTATATTTTAAAGATAAACACAGAGAACTTTCCAAAATGTATCTAATTTTGAACCACTACCAGGATTCATGGGCATTTAACCACAGTTTTCACGCATTCTGAAATACCCTCACATATCTCTAAGGAGTGTGTCTTCATGGGATGTTTTTTCACTTCCATGTACAAAGCAGCAGTGTGAGTATAATTGGCAGAGAACCTTAACAGAATAAAGCTTTGTTTCAGTTAACCAACAGGAGCAATAGGCTCTCTCAGTTTCAACAGTTTTTTTTAATATCGCTCATCTACTCCAGTTAGAAACATAAGGAAAATATGATATTCACTCTCCGTGGCCTCTAAATTTCTAAGCTTGCATTAGTCTCTGGAATAATGAAACAGAAATGTCTTAGTTACACATCAGTGAAAATACTTGATTAAAATTTTTAAGTGAATTTGTATAGAGGCACATCTAAGTATGGTATTTGTGTCACAAGGATTGGGTAATACCACTAACAACTACAATTATTTTTAGGTCTCTTACATCATCAGTCGTAATGCACTTCAATGGTACACGCATCTTAGTACCGGTAAGCAGTTCAAATGAGTATCATTTTATGACAGAATTGCTTAGGGTAAGTGAGTTTCCTTTTCCAGATAACTTTCTTTCAGTGCTAAGGGGGAGGGAATTCATTAGAAGTCATGGAACATTCACTGTCGAGCCATTTCCATTTTCTGAAGGTAGAAACAGGTCATTAAAAAAACATTATGGGTAATGGTAGAAAAGCAACAAGAGAATGTTGTCTCACAACCCATGGGAGCATGGGAGGGAAGGAGCGCCAAAATAATCAGAAATTGTTTAAGACAGCTCTCTTGTGCCAAAAAGAAAAAGAAAGAAAGAATGAGGGAAGGGAAGGAAAGGGAAAGGAAGGGGGGAAGGGAAAGGAAAAAGAAAAGGAAGGGAAGGAAGAAGAGCCTACAGTGTCTCATGAGATATGCCTTTACCTCTCTGGTCCTTAGATTCCCCTGCACCTGCTACACACTCACCCTGCATTCTATAGATCTATTCCAATTGGGAGTGGCAAATAATTCTTGTCATGTGATTCTTTCCTCTTCCACGAAAAGCCTTCTTACTCAAAAATTTAAGAAAAATAAAAAACGTTTTTGAATGATATTGTGAGAAGAGGGCTTAGAAAAATGAAAGTCTTTTATTCTCTTTCTTTCCCTTCCCCTTTCTTCCCTCTCTTCCTTCTTTCCTTCCTGTCAATCATCTACTGATGTATAACACATATTCCTCATTTTGTTATATGATATCATGCAATTTAATTAAGTTAGATAAACATATACTAAGTATTATGTACAAGGCACTTACCACTTTTAAGATAAATCTTAGAATTTTGAAGGCCAGGGATGAAAACATCCACAATCAAGGGTAAAAGGCAGCCAGAGCACACTACCACTGTGCCAAGCAGAAGTTCGTATGAGCCCTTGTATGTACAGGCTCTCATTCTTTCCATGGTATTCACTTGGTTTAGCACTTAGGGCCTTTATTTTGAAGATCTCTGTGAATGTGGTTATGTGTGTATCCAAATCTTACGTATTTTGGTTGCTTGATTCCCACTATTGACCCATTTAGGACACTGCATTTATTCTTTCCACCTCCATGGAAGTTTATTAAAGCCCTTCTATTCTGAGTGGGAGGATTTAAGATACTCATTAAACTTGGACTATATTATTGCTATCAAAAAGCATTATAGTAGAGCCTTACGTTATTGTATACAGTAAGCCGTCCCAGGTGGATTAAAGCTTCCTGTGTGAAAGGCAAAAGTAGAAAAACTTTTCTAAGAACACATAGAAAGACGTTTACATGGACTTGGGACAGAATACGATTTTGCAAACAAAACAGAAAAGTGATAACCATAAAAGAAAAGATTGATAAGCCACAAAATTCAATTAAGAACTTCTGTCCTTCAAAAGACACCATAAAACAATGAAAAGACAAGCCAGACACTCTGAAATATATGACTTCATAAAGAACCCGTACCAATCCCTAGACAAGTGCACAAAATTCACGAACAGCAGGACATTGATGCTGAGGGAGGCTGTGCACGGGTGGGGTGGGGAGTACACGGAAGTCTTTGTACCTTCTCCTCAGTTTTGCTGTGAACCTAAAAATGCTCTAAAAACTGAAGTCTATTTTAAAAAATCACGAACAAGCATTTCACTGGGAAGGAAACATCAAAGATCTTAAACATGGGAAGATTGCTATTGATTAGAAATGTGCAGATTCAGACTGCAATTAATCACCATTTCCATTTATTCCCCCAAATTAGCAAAAGTCAAAATATCTGATGATGCTGAACGCTGGTGTGCATGGGAATCAGTGGAACTCTTTTTATACAGTTGGAAAGTATGTGTATTATACAGCCATTCTGAAGGATAGTTTAGCATTGCCTTGTGGAGATAAACAGAAGCATTTTCCACAACCCAGTGTTTTACTCTTGCAAGGTGTGCCAGGATACAGGTGCTTAGATGCTGCAATAGCTAAAACTGGAAACGGTTCACATGTCCTTGAAGAAGACAATATATAAACAAATCATGGTATATAACTAATGAAGTATTATACAGCCATTATTGAAATGATTAATGAAAATAAATGAAATATAACTATATTCAAAAACAGAATAATATTAGAAATATGTATTTGAGGAAAGATATGAATTACAGCAGTATAATAACGTTTTTATTGAGCTCAAAAGCAAACAAAATCTAACAACATATAGGTTGTCTATACATACGTAAAGTGATAAAATAATTTAAACAGAAAAAAAAGGAAAAGAAATGATTAGCCCAAAATTCAGAATAATGGTGGAGTCTGAAGGTGAGACAGTGGGATGTAGTTGAGAAGCATACACAGCTGGGTATAAGGGATTGGCAGTGTTCTAGATCCAAAATTGGGTAGTGACAATAAAAGATGTATACTTTGTTATTCAGTTTCTTCTGTGAATACTACATGTTTTTTTCCTGAGGAATTATGTGTAGCGTGCATACATTTTCACAATATCCATTTATTGCAGTGATTAATTACCAATAAAATATACCAAGTATTTATAAAATTTAAGGGAATGGCAGAGAACACATTAGTCACCTTGCAGCTTTACCTCTTTTAAAGATAACAAAGACAATTGTAGCCAAGCAAATAAAGAATTTATTTTTCAAAAGATTAAATCCAAACTGTACAAAATTCAACTCTAAAGCTTATTCTATCCAAGTATAGGAATAAAAATCAGGATCGATTCTCAACTTTAGACTTTCTAAAAAATTATATAATAGCAATCAGGAGAAGTTCTTGTTCAAAAGTACAACAAAGCAGTGGTACCTCACCCTAGGCCTTAATGCAAACTTGGATTCATTTGACTCCAGGGATGGGAGTCAGTGCTTATGATTCTAGTTGATCTTATCACAGACTCGTATCTACTCTGTCACGGGTGGATGACTTGTGCAGTCTTTGAGTCTTCTCTTTCTTTGGCCCAGTTATGCTAAAAGCTGGAAGATTCAACTACATTTTACCTGATTTGTGAGGAAAATAGACTTTGGAAGACAGTGGTTACCATGCCAGCCCTGCTCTGGCTACGTCTTCCCAGATAATACTGTAGAATAAAAAATTGCTATTTGGGGAGTTCCCTCAGTGTGCTAGGAATTGAAATTAAGACAATTTGGGCAAGGTCAACTTAGGTATGGACTTAAAATATAACTAAACTATATATATATATATTATATATATATCTCCTAGAACATTTTTCCAAGACACAGGAATACTTTTTTATCATTCATTAAAAAGAAATTAAACTTGATTCAGAGCCGGGCTGGTTTCCACAAAGTGTAATATTTTTTTTTACAAAGCCAGCAGGAAAAAGTAAATTCAAAAATAAATCAATTTTGAGATAGCTTTAAATAAAGAGTCAACATTTCCTTTGAATTATAGGAAATGTATTCCTTATAGAGAGAAAAAGTGTCTCTCTGACTCTGTACCCTAAATTACTTCTTTTATAACGTTCCATTTCAGGGGAAGTTCCTGCTGTTCAGACTGGGCAAACAATCTTGCAACTCCATAGGAATTTTTAGTTATAAAAAATGTGTTTTCTACAAAAGCCACGTAACTAGAAGCGTAGAGAATGTCATTACAGTAGGTTGAAGCACCCTCCTCTTCATCTGTGGGCACGTGGGCATACATTGTTTAAGCTGTAGACCAGGAAGTCGGCCTACAGCGGGGTGTGGAGCTATAATATTTACATATTCAGATAATTCTTCCTTCTCAACAGAACTCGTGATAGATACATAAGAAGGTGTTATGAGTATAGCAAGTACAATAGATTTACTTAAGTAAAATAAAAACTCATTGAGTAAAACCTTGTTAATTTAGAGTTTGTCACATCATAGAAATTATATATAAAATCAGGCAAACCCAACTTGCCCTAATGCAGCTGTAAGAGCAAATAGTTGAAAAATCAGTTAAGCACTAACAACAACAAAAAAGCAAAATAAAACAACCAAAAAACAGCAGTAGTTTTGTCCAAACTAGAAATGATCTTTTAAAAAGCAAAATTCTTAAATATTTTATAACTCCCAAATATTTTTACTCTAAAGAAGGATACTTGTTTTCTATATGTGTCTAAATTTTCCTCATAGCTATTAGATTCATGCCTGAAACCTAAATCCTGTTTGCTTCCTCTCCGTATGATTAGGGTTAAATGGTCATTTAATGTGTTTCAGTGTCACAACTAAGGACACACCACTGACTCTTAAAGCAGCTCAGACTCCAGACTCTTATCACCTCCCTTTTGTTCTTTTGTCCTTCTTGCCAGAGTTCCTTCCAGGTACACATTACAGCCGTCTTGCATTAGGAACACCAGACAGCATTTCCAACCTACCCTTGGGGACCATTTTATTTTTTTGTTTATTCATTTATTTATTTAAATATTTATTTTATTTTGGAGCATAGTTGATTAACAGTGTTTTGTTAGTGTCAGGGGTACAGCAAAGTGATTCAGTTATACATAAATCTATTCTTTTTCAAGTTCTTTTCCCCTTTAGGTTATTACAGAATATTGAGCAGAGTTCCCTGTGCTATACAGTAGGAGGTCCTTGTTGGTTATCTGTTTTATTTTATTTTATTTATTTATATAAATTCATTTATTTATTTATTTTTGGCTGTGTTGGGTCTTTGTTTCCGCGTGCAGGCTCTCTGTAGTTGCAGCCAGCGGGGGGGTTACTCTTTGTTGCGGTGTGTGGTCTTCTCATTGCGGTGTGTGGTCTTCTCATTGCGGTGGCCTCTCTTGATGCAGTGCACAGGCTCTAGGTGTGCGGGCTTCAGTAGTTGTGGAATGCAGGCTCACTAATTGTGCCTTTCTGGCTGTAGAGCGCAGGCTCAGTAGTTGTGGCGCACAGACTAAGTTGCTCCGCGGCATGTGGGATCTTCCTGGACCAGGGCTCGAACTTGTGTCCCCTGCATTGGCAGGCGGATTCTTAACCACTGCACCACCAGGGAAGCCCTGGTTATCTGTTTTAAATATAACAGTGTGTATGTCAATCCCAAACTCCCAATCTATTCCTCCCCTGCACTCTTTCCCCCTGGTGACCATAAGTTCGTTCTCTAAGTCTGTGAGTCTGTTTCTGTTTTGTAAATAAGTTCATTCATATCATTTTGTTTAAGATGCCGCATATAAGCAATATTATATGATATTCGTCTTTCTCTGTCTGACTTACTTCACTTACTATGATAATCTCCGGGTCCATCCATGTTGCTGCAAATTTTAAACAGCAAAACACGGAAATGCAAAGAAAAAGAAAAAGATGGTAGTAACTAGGTAGTGAAAAGGACACATTGATAGCATGAACGCTGAAACAAGGCAGAGCTTGGCCATGTTCAGGCGCAGCTGGGAACATGCACATTAGGTGACTCACATTTTTTGCTGCTCTGCCCATGTCTGCAAGTAACCGCAGAGGCACATCCCTAGTATTAATTTTACGTTTACAAATAAATTTTAGTAAGTAGGCAAATTAGCAAATTCTAGGTCCTTGAATACTGAGGATTGATTGTATTTCTCTAATGCCGCTTCTCAAACAGAACAAGCCTATCTCCTCTTGTATTAGCCCTTCTCAACTTCGAGGCTAAAGTAAGAGCTAACAGTTATGTAGCCTTTGATGGTTGCAAGGCCCCTTTCACAGGACTTCACTTGTATTTACTTCTTCGATTCTCCCAACAGTTTTATGAGGTAGAGATACCATGATCATCATCTTTGTTTTATAAAGCACTCAACGAGCACAGAGAGTTTTGATTATTTGCTCAGGTTACACAGGCAGTAAGTAGCCTAGGTGGAATTAAAAGCAAGCAGCCTAGCCCCATACTTGTTCAGGTAAACAGATGCTCAGCTGTACAGCTCACACAAGTGCCTCCTCTCTCCCCACCGCCTAAATGTCCTCAACATACCCAGTGCCTTGGTCTCAAGTCATCCAGGTTTTGCTAGTTCGGTTTTATCTCTGAATCAAGTTAAAGTGCAGAAAATTCTGTGTGTGTGTAACATGGCCTTGCCTCCTTGGAGGAAGCTTTTCACAGTATTCTGTCCTGGGCTTACACGGTTAGATACCGTAAGTGCCATATGGAACCTGTTACTTTATTTATTGGAGATATGTTGTTGAGGACATTGCCTTCGACATTCCTCAGTGTTCCCAGTATAAAGAACCACATGAATCATTTCCCTCAGGCCTAGTGCCAGGAAGAGCCTAAGTAATACGCATGCATTTTTTTCTTTTGGAACAATGTGGGTCAGATTAATAACCATATTTCTTTAAGTGAATTTTAGGCAACTGTAGAACTCTAAAGGAGGCCGTGTGTTCACAACATCCTACATGGTCATTAAAGCTTATGTTACCATGTACTCATTACACGTTTTCATTTTTCTCCTTCTCTTGACAGTTCATTCTATTTGAATTTCTACCTTATATATATCTATATATGCTACCTCAAAATAATTGTGGGATGAAACACGGGGAAAGTATATAAAGAAATGAATATATAAATTAATTTGATTTGGAGTCACCTCATTTTCCCTGTCACTGTCTTCTAATGCATTCTAGCTTATAGACATAACTTTAAAAGGGGCATCCAACACTGAATGTGAAATTCTAGAAGTGCTCTAACCAACAATCCTAGCCTTATTCTCATTTGCCTCGATCAATTTTGGTTAAAAGATAGCATACACTTTGTGTCTAAGTTTCCATAATTCGCTATGTGATAGAATTATAATATTTACAAATTTATAAGGATATTTTTGGTGAATTCCAATTTAGATTTATAAGCATACGTTTTTAAATAAAAATCTTATTTTTAAATTGTATCAATATTTTTATACAAACAATAAAGTTATATTCAAACTCTGCAATATATTTTTAAAACTTCTGCAGATAAATCTAAACAAGACCAAAGTGACTACATTTCCTAAGACTGAGTAGATGAACATGTGTGGGTGTGAGCAGAGTCACATCTGCATAGATTATGCTCCAAAGTAAGGAAGGACTCCTAGTTTATAAATGTTATGTCAGCTTAGCAACATGATCACATCACCTTCAATTCTAGGAATTCATCCACTGATCACAATTATGATGGGATCATAATCTTATGTTTTGACCATTTTCTTCTAGAAATGTAATGAAGTTATTTACTGTGGGTTATAGACTGGCATCAAAAATTGTTTTTAACTAAATGTGATGGGGTTGAAAAGGTAAAATTATCCTATGAGCCTGTATATATTAGAACTTTAAAAATAATCTTTAAACAGTCATAAAGGAGCAAGAAGAAAGAGGAGACTGCTAACTGTCTCATAGGAGGGATGAGTTGAGCATGTTGTAAAGTAAAACATGGTTTGGTCTCAATATAAGTTTATTTTATTAAGGATAATTTACAACCCAGAAGATATAGTCCATGTTGAGACTTTTAGGAGGCTTTAAATTTTATGTGTAGGAGGCTCTTATTTTATGTTAGGAGAAGTGGTATCTGTTTATTATCCAAGAGAGAATAATCCACATTTTGTTTCCATGATTATGGATATTATATTGAATACAGTTAAAGAGCGCATTGTGGATTGATTTTTTTGACTTTAGAAAATGCCAGAGATAGGTAGATATAAATACACACACACACACACACACACACACACACTCACGCACACACACTCATGCACACACACAGATTAGGTAGCTGTGATTACCAGATCAGTAATGTAAAAAGCAGAATCGTCACTTTTCCAGAGAACCAAGAGGGAAGCCTTGACTAAAGGTAAAACAAAATTAAAAATATAGACTATTTTCCCCAGAATTTGTTGAATTTTAAACATACTAATTTTAAGCCTTTTCCCAATATTGAATTTTAATCATTCAAATTTAAGCAGGGAACTGTAGGAAGAAACTAAGCTTGATAAAAAGTAATAAAGAAGAAAAAACCACACTAGAACACCTAATATACATTACTCTATAGCATGGGTCATTACAGACCATTATTGAAGAATTTTAATTTTGGTAAAAGATACATATTTTGCCACCTAATAGTCCTGATATTTGTGTTTCCCTATAAAGCAGTTCTTAATGCTACCACAGAGAGGAAAAGAGTGTTTCCCTGAATTAATTATATCAGTGAAGGAAGTAACAGAATCTTCCCTAGGTATTTATTATTCTCTTTTCTTTTAGGTGGTCGGCAAACTTAAAGTTTTCAAGGCAATACAGGTACTTTTTTTTTTTTTTTTTTTTTTTTTTTGCGGTACGCGGGCCTCTCACTGTTGGGGCCTCTCCCCTTGTGGAGCACAGGCTCCAGACGCACAGGCTCAGCGGCCATGGCTCACGGGCCCAGCCGCTCCGCGGCATGCGGGATCTTCCCAGACCGGGGCACGAACCCGTGTCCCCTGCATCGGCAGGCGGACTCTCAACCACTGCGCCACCAGGGAAGCCCACAGGTACTTTTTTTATATATGGCTTTTATTCTGGCATAAATCCCTTAAAGTCAATTAAAACTCATCATGCTCAACCAACAGAAAACTTCAGGAAGCATAGCTCCTTCTAATTAGTAGACATACATGTATGGGCACAGCCATAGGAAGTATAAGTTCCACTGACAACAATATTTTTGTTAGAGAAAATGCATTTATTTATAATGTATCCAGAGTCTTAAAATCATCTAAATAATGTATAAAGAAGCTTAGTCCCTCTTCAGCGATGGAGAGTACATTCTCTTTCTGGTTGTGGATAATTACAGTCCCAAAAGTCAGCAGGAAAAGAACTTTATCATGTAAACAACATCGCAATTTCTATGCAAAGGGTTGTATGTTAAGAAAACACTTAATATGGGATATAAAGCCACGTAAAACTAACATTTTTCTGAATAATGACTAAGGGTGATGCTATTTTTCTGAGTTGTGACATAAAACATTGTGTTGGGATTGGAAAATATTAGAAATAAAAGAGAAATCACCAGAAAAACATGCAAAATCTTAACCTGTCATCTGGTCTAGTAATTGAAAGCATAACATATAAAACAATGGTAACATCCACTCAGTATATACTAAGTAGTTATTCTGTGCCAAGCACTGCTTACAATGTATAAGTGAATCTAGCACTCAAGGATCCTGTTGCATTCTCTTTGCCTTAACTGGTTTCTATTCTTCTTTCCTGTATTACCTTATTTTGTTTATGTTTACTATTATTATCAGTTGTTTTTCCCAGTACTTACACAGTGTTTATTATTTTAGTCTAGATCTGTGCTATCCAATATGGCATCCACCAGCCACAGGCGACTATTAATTTAACTTAATTAAAAATAAATAACATTTAAAGTTTAGTTCCTCAGCCTCACTAGCCACATTTTAGCAGAGCTAACAGGATTTGATGACGGACTGCAGGAGGGATGAAGAGAAAGCAAGCCATCAATGAGGATCCAGGGATTTGGCCCTAAGCACTGCTAAGGATGAATTTGCTAACTACTGAGATGAGAAAGCCTGTAGATAGAGATCAGTAATTGTATTTGGAACATGTTAATGTAAGTTATGTATCTTCACATCTCTAAGTGGAGATGTGAAGAGGGCATTTGGCTATACAAATCTAGTGTTCAACAGAGAGGTTTGAGTTGAAGATTTTAATTTGGAAATACCAACATGGAGGTGATGTTAAAACCTAGATAAGATTGCCAAAGTAGCAAGTATAGATAGAGGAGAGAAGATGAAGGACTGAGAATTTACATACTACAAAATGAAGATGTCTGGTAGAAGCTGAGGAAAGAGTGTAGGAGAGCAGTGTCCCGGAAGCCAAGAAACAGTGTGCAACCAAGGGGAAAGGTAATCCATTGTATCAAATACTATGATAAGTCAACTATAGGGAGAACTGGAAATTAACCATTGGATTTAGCAACCTAGATGCAACAGACAGAAGCAGTTTCTGAGGAAGGTAGGAGTGAAAGCTTGATTAGAGTATGTTTAAGAATGAATTGGAGAGGGAGTTTGGAAACAGGGCTTGTACTTGACTTTTTGAAGATTTTCTCTACGAACAGGATAGTAGCTCACAGGTAAATGGGATCAAGAGAAAGAACTTTTAAAATAAAGAAATTACAGCTTGTGTGGATGGAGATGAGAATGATCCAATAAAGATGGCGTATTGGTGATGTCAAGGGGAAAGAGAAGAATTACTGGGGTGGAGGAGAGGGGATGGGATCTGTGCTCCCATGGATGCATTGACTTTAGACAGGCTTGTGGGGTGCTCTTCCATAGTCTTGGGTAGTAGCAGAGATCATGCATGAAAGGATAGATGTGCAGGAGGCACATAAGCTGCTGGGGGTCTGTGGAAGTTCTCCTCTGAATGCTTGCTTTCCTCACCGAGGTGGGAGGTGGTTGTTTGAGAGTAAGCATAAGGAAAAAGATTTGGGGGGTTAAGGGTTAAAGAAGAAAGTAGGAGATAGACATTTAAGAGTTTATGATGCATAGTATTGTTGTCTGGCAATACTAGGAGTCTTTTTTTTTTTTCTTTTGAAGATTTATTTTTTATTTTCTTTATGTTTGGCTGTGTCGGGTCTTGGTTGCGGCACGCGGGATCTTCATTGAGGCATGCGGGATCCTTCATTGCCGCGTGCGGGTTTTCTCTCTCTAGTTGTGGTGCGCAGGCTCCAGGGCGCGTGGGCTCTGTAGTCGTGGCACACCGGCTCTCTTGTTGAGGCACACGAGCTCAGTAGTCGTGGTGTGTGGGCTTAGTTGCCCTAAGGCACGTGGGATCTTAGCTCCCTGACCAGAGATCGAACCCGAGTCCCCTGCTTTGTAAGGGGGATTCTTTACCACTGGACCACCAGGGAAGTCCCTGAGAGTCCTTTTGAGGTTAAAGGGCGTGAAATGAGATCAGTCCACGTGATTGTGTGACTTCTCCCCAGCTCTCATCTTCACAGATGTAGCTGTGGAATAGGGCAGAAAAGTATTTAACCACAGTTGTGGCTAAAACTAGTATGATAAAGAAACATAGGCAAGAAAATTAATTTTATATTCAAAGGAGTACCTAAGCTGGGTAAAAGGGGATGGGGACCTCATGGAGTAAGGGGCAAGGAAAAGATGGTAGCATCTAGAATGGTAGTTCTCAGTGTGTGGTCTGGGCAACCCTGGAAGTGCTCCAAGATCCTTTCAGGGAGTCCTAACTATTATCTTAATGCTACTAAGATGTTACTTGCATTTTTCACTCTTATTATCTCATAAATCTACAGTGGAGTTTTATAGAAGCTCACGATGTGGATATCAAAGCATTGACTACAGAAGCATAGGAGAATCCATCTGCCTTCTTTTAGCTAGATGTTAAAGAGATTTTCAAAGTAGAAAACAGTGCTACTTTTCTCTTAAAGTTTATTTTCGCTTGGGAAATATAATAATTTCCCCATCGTGACAATTGATGCTAAAATGTGTATTTATGTTTATATACAATAAGTCTATTTTTGCTATTTTTAATAAACTTTTAAATAATTTTAATTTTTTACTTTTGTTTGTGATTCAACACAAAGCAGCAGACAGCCACATAAATAAAAGCTTTTTGGCATCCTCAGTAATTTTTTGAAATGTAAGGTGTTCCTGAGATTTAAAAGTTGGAGAATTGATGAATTGGAGGAAGTGATAGAGTGAAACTATTGTTGAAGTCATATTAAAACAGAGTGGGCTGAAAGATAGGAGGTGTTGATAAACACACAAGGCATGCAGTTGAGCTTGGGGAGGGATTAAAGTTATTGAATTCGAGGTCTACAGCTATACTAGCTAATGAAATTTTCTGTGATGATAGGAATGTTCTATCTATTGTACATCTGAGCTGTACAATATAATGGCCATTAGGCACAGAAGGCCACTGAGCCCTTGAAATGTGGTTTAGTGCAACCAACGGATGAAATTTTAATTGTAAATTATATCTAATTTTAATTTTAATTAAATATGTATAGCCACATGTATCTACCATATTGAACACTGCAGTATCACTGTGAGACTATACAGCTGAAATAGGTTGGAAAACAAGATTATTGCAGAAGAAGAATTCAGCCAACTGAGAGAGGCCAAAGTGTTGGAAGGATTATCTATCCATAAGTGCATTTTGCACGTTGAAATCAAGAATTAATATAGTAACCATCAAAATGACTAACATTCATAGAGCACTTTATGTACCGGGCTGATACCTTCACACGTATTTATTCATTTGCTTGTCACAATAGTCCTGAGATTTAGGTACTATTATTATCTCTATTTTACAGATGAGGGGACAGAGGCATATGGCTGTTAGGTAATGTGTCATATAAGGTATTGTGTGGTTGAGGGAGATTTAAACCCGGGTGCTCCAACTTCAGAGTCCGCTCTTAGTGCATTATACTGCTTTTCTTATTTGAGGTTGGTAATCTTTTAAAGTTTTCTCTAAATATTGCAGATAGGTGATTTTACACCAGGTACACTCTGTGCTAATTGCTAAGACAGGAATCATACTAAAAGGGCTTGTGATGCAACTAAAGCAAGCTTTATGATAGAAAATATACTATATAAATAGTTGACAGTTGTGGCCTGGCAAATGTTCAATACATTTTTGAACCTCACCTCCTGAAGTGTAGTGTTGGCTAAAATTTAGTTTAAAAAGGCAGATATCAATCTTTATGAACTTACATTTTCCAACTGAGCTAATTAGCCCTCTTGGCTATTTCCATAATGCTGATAACTATAAACACTTAACTAGGTATTTATGATGATAACACGGAAACACTGAATAGGCCTTTTTTTCAGGGTACATTTAAATATCTCCAGGGTAGGAGGGACATTTCTTTGTCAGGACAAGAGGTAATGTCACATTAACTTTACCAAATCCTTATCAATACCAATGATAATAGATTGAGAATATAGCATTCTTCTTATAAATACATTTGGATTAATAATTAATTAAACAACCCTAGCAACAGAATAAAATAACACAGTTTAAAAAGATTTAAACTCCCTTTTACTAAAGTGTTTATTAAACTAAGAAAAAGGTAGACATATTAATTACTTTGAAGGTAATATTTTATTTACTTACCTTTTATTTATATCTTTTATTAAGCATTTAACATCTAGAATTTATTTATTCAGAGAGGAAGAAAGCTTGGGTCAAAGCATGCAAGCACGAAACATGGGCAGTCCTAGTGGAATTAGACTCTAAACAATAAAATCATGTAGATAAGAATCATTTACTACAAAAATAGTGCTAATATTAAAAAGTAGTATTCCTGAAAGTTAAAGTCAGTGGCTGAGGCTAACATATGTGAATTCATAACTATTGGTCAAGGGTCTGCAGTGTCCTGGCCTCCATCCTAATGGATGAGCATCCAGAGATGAACAACACAGACACTGTCTTTGCTTTCAAGTCACCACAACATATAGTGTTAGAAAATTAAAGGAACCTGAAATATTCAAACGTCTATGAAGAACAAAATATTTGATCGTGAAGAACAGTTATGAAAATAAAGACAAATCTCATAAATACCACTATATAACTTTTTCTTAATTAGAGTAGTTTCTAGGAGAAGCTGGTCAAAAGAAATGTGAGGTTTGTATACATAGTAGACAGTCTTTAACGCACTAATAATGTACTCTGTATTTTCAGTGTCTCTAGTGTGACATCAGGACTTATTGTAACTCTTTGAGCCTTTTATTCTATCTGTCAAATTACCATAATGACTCACACATATCAATTAACAATTCTCGAGGGTGTAAGGAGCCATGCATATTTTTAAAAGAGCTTTGAAAAATTTTTTTATTACCATTACAGTTTGATGCTGCTAAAGGTTTGGCAAACTTTATTGCTACAATGTATTTATTATGAATATCAACATGTAGAACGTGCATTATTATCTGTGATTCAAATAGATGTTTCCAGCTATGACATTTATTTAGAAGTAAACATTCTAATCTGTTGCTATATAAATATTACTAGTTTCTTAAGCTGTCTGACTGTTTACATGACACTCCTCTGGTTACTAAAACAAATGATGCACCATTTTCGCTTCTTTATCGGAGCAATATACTTGTTTCATTTCCTTTGTAATATATAGCTTGATGAACCATTATGTACATATTTCATTCAACAAATATATATTTGTTACTAGGTGTACAGCTAAAGTTTAGCTCATGTGAAGAAAACAGAAGAATATACAAATGATTCCTGTGATCCAAAAGTTAAAATTTTAATCGAAGAAGAAAAATGAAATAAAGGGTATAATGTAATCGTATTGTATAGTAGATACAATACAGTAAAATTAACATCACAGTGTACAGAAAATAAAATATATTTCATTATTGACTTTCATGAGCAGAATGATTTTTGCTGTCATTTTTAGATCTAGCAAATTATGTTCTATATCTGTTCATTTTGTTGTGGCTATTTCCTGAAATATACTTAGCCCATACTTGGCTTAGTTCATTATTGTTTTAGAACTCCATTGTGAAAATGATATTTTGCTCTCAAAGTAGAATGGTTTCCTTTGGTCATCTAGGCTTTGCCTGCTTATTTGGAAGTTTCCTAATTGTGTGTGTGCGTATGTCTTCATGTATATGTACCTTTATTTATTGTGTGATTGGGGCTCGTGTTCATCAAACCCTGAAGAGGTGATTTTATTAGGATGATATTTAATTTTTAAGTTGCATTGCTAATCAGCCTAAAATCTTCATGTTGTTTGATCAGCTGACCACTTCTTCATAGGAAAGCTTATGTGGGATAGTAACATACTATCTTGTGATAGTAGATCAAAATAAAAGGGCCTTGGACATAATGTTTGCAAGTTACGATGCTGTTCACCTTCTCCATTTAAGGATGCATCTTCCTAACTTATCACAATATCTATGTTAGCAAATCTCAGCATCACATCACAATCAAAAAAAGGAGGAAAACATTGTCATTTCCCCATGATCTAAACTCCATGAAGATTGTCATCTTTTTGTATTTTAATGAATGTTACAATTTTAAAAGTTAAAATATATTTTGCCTTAGTTTTATTTTATGACAGTTGCATCCAGTTATGAAAAGATTATCAATTAGCGATCTCATTAAAATCACAAGTGGGGTGACTAATTTTTGGAAAAGAAAACAATGTAAATCTCTCTTTTTGTGCATTAAGCTTCTTGTATCTTTTCCCTGTTTTAGGGTTTATTTAGTTCTTCATTCCCTATCAGTAAAAAGAAAAAAAAAAAAATCCTCATATGGAAGCATTTCTCCTTATAGTCAGATAGCTTACTTTTTATATATTTGGAAATTTTCCATGGGCAACATATACTTAATCTCTAAATTTCTGAATAACTTGAAAGATTTCATTATTTCTCTTTGCAATTGACATTTTATTTATTTTTCATGTACAAGTTATATATATTCAACGTATGCTTTTAACACTTCACAAGCACTAGATAGATACATAGATAGATATTTAACCTTTTCGTGCCCTTTAACCTTACACTGGTAATTCATTTTATTATGTTATATTAGTTTTACTGACGCTACTACTTTGAAGAGTTTTGTTCTTTGATGAGCAACGCTTACGAGGAGTTTAAGGGAATAGAAGGAGATTGGGGCTTCTACAGAACAGATTCTATACATTATAATTGCTAACAACAGTCAAATTAGAGAAACTGCTTTTTTTACTGAATAACAAAAATCATAGCCTGTTTAGGGCAATGCTTGGCATATACAGTGATTGATATTACTCTCATTAGATCTTTGTTGAGACTATGAGCTTTCTTTATCTACTTTACTGATTATGCTGACCACTTCTCCTTGGCTGAGGATGGTACAGTACAGTACAGTATGGTACTGTCCCATACAGTACAGGGGACAGAGGGTAGAACACAGGGGGCTGGCCCAAGTGCTGAAGACTCGGCTGCAGATCAGAGCTGAGCAACCAAGTGGAATCTCCCAGCACTGATTCTCATCCATACGGAGATTCTTAATTTTCAGTGATGTTTTATTACCCTTTCCTGAATCAAATTTTATTTTTCTAAACCTAAATCCATGAAGAGATCTCAGCTAGTCACATGGTTTCGACTACCTGTATTCACTTTGCCGACTGGACCTGAATTTGGAGGGTACTTGTAACTGCTGAATAGGATAATGTTCTGGGAGTAATCTTTTGATCTTTTCTTAATTTCCTGTGGGTAAGAAGGGGCAGCTATATAATAAACTGTGTCTTAGGTACCAAGCAGCTGTGTAGAAGAGTTGCCAGTCAGATACGAGGCCAGAACATCAGATATATATTTGATCACTGTTAAATTTTTTTTAAACGGGTTACTAAGAAAGTTATTTTTATAGTAAAAACTACAAAAAAAGTACGTACTTTACGAAAATTCTGAATCAATTATTCTCTATTTTTCTTTGTCTAACATAAGTGCTGTCAATATGGGTCAGACGATTGTGCCAAAATTCCAAGACTTGTGACAATGTCACCTAACAAATACCAGAAGCCCAGAGCAGTGCCAACTCCGATCAACATGAACTTTACTGTATTAATTGCCAACAGTTCATGTTTCAGATCTGCTTAATATTGAAGTCATTGGTAGCTGTTTAAAGGTTGGCTGTGAGTTCAGAAGAAAGTCAGAAAGCTCAGTGAACTAAATAATACAAACTAGTTTAGAGACAAGGTTCATATAAACTGAGAGAATAACACTGAAGAGGGAAATTCCTGATTTCACAGAACAGAAATGAACTCGAGGAACATCCGTCTTACTGTGACTGTGTTTTCTCGCCCCAGTTCTTCCTAGTGGCTGAATTCACAGTGAACATTAGATTCCTCAGAGCAAGCTGCCAGTCTCAGTCTGGGCTTGTGGAGGTCATTGAAGACTGATTCTTAATTGGGGTTTAAGAGAATTTCAGCCTGAAGAAAGAAGAAGATGTTCCACAGTATGCCTTATTTTGTTCCTCTATAATTTAGATATCCTATTTCCCCTGTAGGTTCCCCAAGTTCCAAATTAGCAGTTTGAAATTTACGTTGCACTCCCAGCACTAATGTGATACTTGGTATGTAACAAATTTATATACTTTGTTAAAAAAAAATTAATTACATTATTTTACAATCTGTCCTTATTTATTTAATTTCACTAAAAATAAGCCGGTATATATCATTTAATTTTTAAAATCCAATTTTAATATAATATGAAATATAATTTATATGATTTTATCTTATACGACTATAGTATGTTAATAGTATATTATGTGGTACTATAAAATATATATTAAAATTAATATATTTTAAAGGGATGTGACATATTCATTATAAAATAAAAATATTAACTAGTTTAATGCACTCTATTATATTATATAATTGTATTGATTATAACTAACCATGAGTGCATTATTTACTTACATTACATTTAGTATCATCACATTAATATTATAGCATTAAAAGCCCTATTGAGTACTTGCTATTTGTTAGCCATTGGGTTAAGTACTATACAGCACCTAATGTTATCCTCAAAACAACCTCTGATTTATCATTCCCATTTTACAGACAAGGAAATTGATACATTAATTTCCTTGCTTGGTGAGTGGAGCAACTGGAATCTAAACCAAAGTATGCTAATTCTAAAATGATCTCAGTGGACATATCTCTGTCTCACGTACTTAAACATTACATCCTTCTTAGAAATAACAAGCACTGCACAAATCTCATTTAAAAGATTATATTTTGATTCCCACATGAAATCACTCAGTATGTCACCTGATACATCAAAGTTCCTATCTTATGGCACCACCAATATAATTAAATTATTTTAGATGACACATGCATACCTTCCATGGAATAAAAGTTATTGTATATTTATAACAATGAAACCCCTTCCAACAGCCCAGTTCACCAAGGAGAAAAGCAGACAGATATTAACATGGCTCATTATTATCATTTTTCTTAAATTCCAAATTTCAATTGATATTAGAAGAGGAAAAGCAAGCTAATTAAACTCGAAAAATCAGCTGATTATTTTAACGCCCAAATGACAGCACTGACGGTCTGTTACCAAATGTCACTCTGACACTTAGTTTCTAAAACTATTATATTTAATGGAGGAAGAGGTGAGAATGTGTAACAGGTGCTGCCAACTCTGCCCAATCTCAATGCTCAGCTTTTCACTCAGGTGTTTGAGGAATCAAAGGATATGAGGGCCTGGATCTTTCCTTCTGTTGAAGAGGGAGCCCATAGCTAAAGCCTGGAGGTGCATTAATTAGCTCAGTGGGAGTACATAGCATCGAACACCTTGTGACGATGCCTTCTGCTAATCAGTATGTCACCAATATTAACTGGCTATAATTAGTAAGTAAATTATGTCCCGACTTTTTCAATGCTTTTCAAAGGGACAGGAATTTTATTTTTCTCTTGCCACAGTGTTCTGGATGTACTGCAAATTCTCTCCTTTTTATTCTTTTCCACTCCTGTAATTAGATAAAGAGCCTTACTTTTTGGTAGAAGCAAGGGAAACCTTCCAAGATAATTACCATCTAAGTTTGTATTTCTTTCTCCTACATAGGGTTCTGATTTCCTAAATCCTTTGGTTCATCTGCAGATGTAGAGGCCTGCCAGGTTCTGCTCTACCTGAATGGAGGCATTAAATTTTAATTTGTTTCTTATGTATCTGTCTTCTAAACCCTCAAAATAATTCTCACCTAATATCCCATTTGGATGCCAAGAAACCATGAGTATAAATATCTAAACCATGTAATTAGCTCACAGGCTGTATTCTTTTAAGAAATGACATGCATGTAAGTTCTCTGTAAAAAGAATTGAGTAATTTAAATGTAAAAATCCCTAATATAGGTAATTAAGCTTTCTATCTTTTAAAAATGTTTAAATTTAATTTAAACTGAGATATGAAGATTAAAATTCCCATTAAAGAAAGATAAAAATCATATCCACAAGGACACTAAAGAAAGACTCATTTTACTGCTGAAAGGCATCTGTTCATTTAACTTCTGTTTTTCAGTGAGTACTGATAATCTAATGACATCCCAGAAAATAATGGAAAAGAAAAAAAAAATCAAGATTTCAGACATATTATCTTTCCATTCTGGAAAAATCATCAGTGAACATCCTTTTATAATAAGTTGTTACCCTAAGAGAATGAATGCATTATAATTCAGAATTCTTAAAGAATAAAAAAGTCCTTCACATAGATTAACACAAATTTAGAAAACTTATAAGAATAAAGCACTTATCAACTCCCCTGAAACTTTTTAAATTGCTATAAAAAGTGTTCAGTTCTGATTCTGATTTAATAAGACTGTCATACTGAGGCGGGCTCAAATATCAGTGGGTAAAAATAATAATGTATAAAGTGGTCAATAAAATAGATGATCACTCTGTACATAGCACTTGGTGGAACAAAATATAGGAATGTTTTTAGTTCCTTTTTATCTGGAATCTAAATTCTTGCAATGGAGCTGAGTCTGTGTTCCCTTTTTAAGATGAAGAAGCTCAGTGACTTTGACCAAGCAGAGCTGGTTGCACCAGTGGAGCCCCAAAGGAATATGACACAGAGGCCTCCATGGGATGTGGTGACTGTTTTTGATGCCCACATTAGACACACTAGTCCTTAAATCTGCAAGGATAGTGGCTAAGAAATAAACGAACTTACAAATCAACACTTTTTCAGTCATGCTTTATAAAGATAGTTAGCAATGAATGAAACAATAGCTTTTGCTAGATGGGCTTACGTTAATAAATATAAAGATTTTTTTGCCACAGGATTCTTTTTCTGCTCCACTTAAATTTAAAAATAAATTGATTTCAATTAATGAAGAGTCTCCAGACACGTGACACTGTTAATAACAGCATTTTCCTCAATGTGTCAACATAGCTGAAGAGTAAAGGATGGCAAACCTTTAAGGAAAGTAAAATAGACTGCACAGTGATCTAATTCTTCCATCTCTGAGTACATAAGCCTGCCAAGTTTTAAAAAGCACACATACACACTCACAAGATCTAACAAATCGCAAAATAAGGGGTAAGCAAGACTAAAAAAAACTTTCATTAGGCAAGTCCAAGAAGTTAGCAATAGAGTAAGTGCTCTAAAATACATTTTATATTTGATATGTCAATGTATCTTTTGCAATTTGATGTTATATTAAAACTGAACAGTAAATAATACTCCATACAAAGATAAGAAGTCTGATGATGAGAAACTATATAAATTCCAAATTATGACTCCATTTTCCTGTCCTCCATACTGATACAAAACACAGCCCTTAAGGTTCTTCAATTCTACAGCAATTCTGCATCAGGAAAGGCAAATTTTTTAGCATAAGAAAAAGGAGCAAAACCTTTATTTTACCATTGACATAGATTTCAGTAAGGAGTGAAACTAAGTTAAAGTAGCAAGTGCCTCAAATTTTGTTCTTTAAAAGTTAAGAGTAAAATGAGTAGCTAGAGTTCATAAAAAATTGAAAGCAAGATTTGCTACATGAAGTTTGACTTCAAAATGTATCTAAATGGTTATGTACAAGTATTTAAAAAATGCTATATAAACAATAAATATTCCATAGTGGTAGTTAAGATAAGGTAGTAATTTCTACTTTTGCCATGAATTTTATTTTGAAGCCACTAGATATGTAACAAACATAGATGTATAGATTTGCACGTATGTTTGTTTTCTTACATATACATACTCACATCATATATTTTCCAAACCATGTGCTGGAGCAAATTTGTATGAAAAAACTGCAGATAGAAGGGACATGTAAAAACATTTCTCTCCATAAATTTTAGGCTGTGTGCCTTAACTAGGAAAAAAAAAAAGGTAGAAAGACGGGCTGCTATTTTCTTGTTGCCAATGAGATTCTTTGGTAAAACCAATCATTTCTAGAAGTACTTGAGCTAAAAATGGAAGATGTCTAATCAAGGAGCTCAACACAAAGGGAGTAAAATAAGTATTCTTGATCCCAACTGTGATCTTAATTTTTACCTTATTTTTGCTTAAATTAAATATATCTTTCTATAATTCAATTTCTTCAGCTTTGTAAAGGTCATAATAATTTTACCAAGTGCCACTTATAAGGATAATTTTGTCACTTCAAGTCAAAAGTGTTTTGATGAAAGTTCAGTGTAAAACTTAACGAATAACTATTACTACTTATAGCCATTTCGTATTTTACCTAGAAGTTTTAGTCTAGAATTTAATTTATGTTTAGTAACAATAATAATATATCCATATACTTTTTCCAAAACTTTAGGGCCAGATGTTTTTTGGAATTCAGGATTTGGAAATTTGAAAAAGTTAAATGGCACATATACCATATCTTGTGTCATATTTCCTCTAGAGTCTGGGGCTACAATATACAATTAAACTCATTGAATGCTTGCAGTGAAAACAAATTATTCATTCTGTAAGCAGCCTTATATCAATTCAGGTTAAATATTGTTGCCAAATGAATTACAAAAAGTCTATAACTTTCAGAGTATTTTGGATTTCAGAATTGTGGACCTGTGATAGTGATCATTTTTACATACTGCTATTTAATCCACAATGAATACTAAATACAATCCCGCATGCTAGGATTACTTACCCCACTTTGTAAACGATGGAATTGGGATCCAGAGAGCATAACCGCGTTTGACGGACTCCAACTATGTGATCTTTCCGAAGACAAACTGCCTCAAAAAAGGAAAGTGTGGCGTTCATGTGGATGTGAGAGAGATTTTTGCACCTTTTCAAGCTGAAGGGAAGAAATTCCCCAAGTTTCTCCCCGTATTTAGAAATTATTAGGAAGAATAGGTGCTAAATTTATATGAAATAATGTAATCCTGATAAAAGTGCAAGATGTTTCTTGACCTTAGTCAACTGTGAGTTCAGTCACTGAAAAATCTGACAGATCGTTTTTTTCAGTTAGGCATCCAGTTTCCTATTGTGGACAGTGTGTATTCTGTTATTATTAAATCAAATCTTGCATTTTCTATCTCAGTTTTCTTAATAAAACCCTTGAAAGCTCAGTAATAAAATGCATAACAAGGAAAGTCGTAGTAGAAATTTGGCACTCGACTCAAATGAGTTTAAATTTCAATTTACTAGCCATACCATGAGCGATCACTGAACTTCAGTTTTTTAAATTGAAAAGTGGGAATAACAATAGTTATCTAAAAGGGTTCTTGTGAGGATACAGGAGATAATATATGGCAAATGCTTAATAAATAGCTGGTAATCAATAAATGGCAACCCTGATAAATTCCATTTTATAAATGAGGAAGAAGGAGCATTAAACTAGGTGACTTTCTCAGTGAAGTATATCCTGAATCATGGGATCTGGCATCCAACTCAACTGAGCAAGAAAAAAAAAATGGAAACGGAGTGAGAGATAAGGAGTAGTACCTTAAGGATATGAATTATATCTTTTCATCTTATTTTTTCTTTAAAAAAAAAAAAAGCAAGGAATTATGTTAATACATACCTCAGAGTCTCTCAAGAGTTTGCAGTCTCTCCAAGACACCAAGGATATAAATGCTCATTAATAATGGTGGATCTGAGCTCTTCTCCCATGTTATATGTTATAGAAATTGTAGAGAATAGGTCATCCTATGTAATTCATGACTGAGTAGAAACATCACATCCAAGTTTTGAGGACGTGTGGTTTCTAGAAAGAGAGAACCATAGACACAAACTACATAATGAGACACGCCAACCATACCCTGGAGGTCTGAGCCTGACTGCAAAATAATTAGCTTAAGTACTTACTTGAATTGATTTTGAACAAGTACATTGTTTAAAGTGACTGTAATTTGCTTGCTCCAGGTAGGGAATATAATTAAAATTTGAGTATATAGGGGAAAAAAGGCCCAATCCTGAGTAATGCTGAATAAGGGAATCTAAAATTATTTATACTCACACTTGTTTTCCTTTTGCTTTTTTTTTCTCTTACTAGTCAAATGATAGGGAGAAGAAACTCAAATTTACTGAGTTAGTTTACTGTGTTGGGCTTTTGACATGATGCCTTATTTAATTGAGAAAACATTATGACGAGCTATGCCTGTGCCTACTTTACGAATAAGGAAGATTAGGCTCCAAGATGTTAAGAAACTTGTCTAAGGTTACACAGTAAGTGAAGGAAGCCAGGTCACTCTGACTTCAAACCCCATGTTTTGAATCCATGTACATGTCCATATTCCTGGCTGTTTGTAGTCTGTTGGCACTAGCAGAACATATTTTGCATGAAGCTGACTGAATGTCTGATTATCATTAAGAAAATGAATTTAAAACATGTCGTTGTAATATATTCTATAAAACATTGCAAAAGGATTAAATATTTAAGGTAATAATAGTTACTCATCATAATTTTATCCCTGTAGAAAAATGTAGTATCTAACTAGTTGAATGATTTTTTTCCAAAGTTCACAGATTTTCATAGCACAGAAATTCATAACTCATAAACTTGACAGTTTTCCACACTAAAAACTTATATGAAAAAGTGGGCTGATCTTATTCTTCAAGTGAATAAAAATGATTAATCAACCAAATGATCTTTCTTCTAGTAAAACGTCTGGTATAGTATAAATACAATAAACATTACAAGTAGCTTGGCTGCTGTGAGCTTTGATAAATCGTTCTGAGATACAGAGAGAGGCCCTTCTCTATTCTAAATATGAAATTTAACAAAAAATCCTCTTACCATATGGTTCTGGATTAACATTATTACTATGTATACTGTTCATCAATATTGTTCCCAAGTGAGAAATGTTCTTCATCAAATTGTAGACTCTACTTTCCTGTGGTGCATATAATTGTTGAAATTTGGATACTCTAGAGAACATAAAACTGTTTCTTATGAAAGACCAAGATTATAGCTAAGTAATAGAATAAGACATCCAGTAAATTTAGAGTAGACAAACTTCTATAAGGTCAAAATTGGTTACTGGATAAAATAGTCTGGGATAACTCAGATATCAGATTTAGATTAACATTTATTAACAACTTTTATTAGCATGAGTTATACAACTATATTATCTATATAACATGTTAAAATGTATTCTTATTTCTTATAAATAATTAGAAATTGAAATAAGGTTTGCTCATGAATTAATCTTAGTTTATTTTAAATGCTGAGTAAATGAAAAACTGTATAACTTAATGACACATTGCTTTTAACAACCCAACTTTAAAAAACAATGTAATTTTCTTAAACTTACAAATTTTAATTCCCCAATTTTTAATTATAGAATAAGGTATATTTTATTTTATGTAATTCACCATTTCTCACATTATTTGTTTTCATACTATTGTCAATTTTTTAAAAATGTTTTAAACCAAGTAACAAAATTCAGAACATAAAGTGCTAAATAAGTGTTCTAAGCTTAATCACACAGATTTTCCCCATTTTTAACATAATTCTTTTTCTTAACCAAAAATATTACCTGATGTTAAGTTTAATTTTGATCACTGAATAAATAAAGCAAAAGGAAATATTGTCATTATTTCTTTCAAAATTGTTCTTTAGAGTTCTTTTGTAACTGTGTAACTATGTATATATTGTACACCCAAATGACTTCACAAGAGAAATAGGCCCAAAGTCATCTTTTATAAATTTAAATGTTATCCTACAAAAACTGTTGAAAAGTTCATACTCCATGAGTATAGCAATAACCAGAAGTCTAAAGGCATATTTTCTGATTAAGTCATCAAAATGAAATAAAACTACCTAGTAATTTGCTGGATGATTTTACTAGAAATGTAGTTATTCACTATGCATTTTCATCTTTTAAGGTCTATTGTTACTAGTAAAAACTTTAGAAGTGAGTTAAAATCATTTTAAAATCAATTTCTGAGAAAAATTTTCACAGATTTATCTAAAGATGTTACAAGGAAAGAATCAGAAGAAAACAAGTATTGGACTAAGACACAGAAATGAATAATCATTTGCAAGAACAAATAAATTACATTCTCGTAGGTCAAGGAGTTAACAAGAATGGCCATACTTAAAAAAATTATTTCTGATAAAAGCAAATTTAAATTGGTTAAAGTAAATTTTTTAAAAATTGAAATAATCTATGAGCAAATCCTTCTCTATATTCTCGATTAAATAACAACACCTAGCAGTTATTGTATGCTTACTTGTGTCACGAACTGTAGTAGATATGCGCCTTCATTCCTTACCGCATTACCTTTTGTAGTCCTCTCAACAGCGTGAAGTAGGGGCTTTTATTATCTGTATTTTAGAGATGAGGAAACTGAGACCTAGAGGAATTATGAATCTTGCCCAGTCTATTCAGATCACGCAACTAAGTGTCAGAGTCAGCACTGAAATACTTTTCTTATCCCAGAGCGCACATCTTTTAATACTACGCTAGGCTGACACTTAGAACACAATTGGTAAAATTATCTTCTAATTCAGTTGAAAATTACATACTAAAAACGCCTACTTCTTAGGATGCAGAAATAGAATACTGCTGATAGAAGAAAAGAGGCTAAGATCAGAGTAATGAGAAACAACGCTGTTCTGTGAAGCTAGATGTAAGCCCAGAACAAAGGCAGAGAAAGAATGACCACTAAAATAACCTAGGTGGAAGCTGATGGAAGTCTAAATAAGAATTGTGGTAATAGAGAAAGGGATGAGGGAAAATATTCAAGAAATATTTAGGGGATAAAACTGGTGGAACTTTTTACTTCATAAATTTGGATTTTGGAAGAGGCAAGAGTTGACAATAACTCCCAGATTGCTCTGAGTTATTGAATGGATGGTTTATTATTGATTGCATGTGAGTGTTTTGCCTAAATATAAATTTTCTTATCCATATACACACATTGAAACAGAATTTTCGTGTAAATCCCAAAGAAAAGTTAATGACTTACAAAAACATCTAATGCTTTCTTAAATAAAGCTTCTCATCTCACTGTTTAGTCTGTTTTGGACTGAATGTTTGGGTCTCCCTAAAATTCATACCCCTCGATATGATGGTATTAGGAGGTGAGTTCTTTGTGAGGTAATTAGGATTATATGGGCGTGGAGCCCTCATAAATGGGATTAGTGCCTTACAAGAATCACCAGAGAGCTTGCTTTCTCTCTGCTCTTTCCACCATGTGAGAATACAAAGAGATGTAGCCAGTCTATAACCCAGAGACGTTTGTCACCAGAACCTGACCATGCTGGCTGGCACCTTGATCTTGGACTTGCCAGCCCCTAGAACTGTGAGAAATGTGTCTATTGTTTAAGTCACCCAGTCTATGGTACTTTGTTACTGCAGCCCAAACTGACTCTGACAGTTTACACTCTTTACATTGCTGGACTACAACCCAATGTTGAATGGAAAAAGCATTCCTTTTAAACATTCTGTGTTCAACTATCGTATCTCCAGTTCAGAGGCGTTATTTAAAGACTAGTCTGTATTGCTTCTTGTACTGTATACAATTTTTTGAGAGCTTTGACTTATGGTAAAATATTTATACATTCACAGTTAATGCAGAGATAGGTAACGTTGGTGGGGAAAAAAAAAAAAAGGACATTGAGAAAGTACCGAGTCTGCTACCTTCGTCACATTTTTTCTAGACCTTCATCATCTGTATTAGTCAGAGATCTCCAGAGAAACAGAATCAGTAGGATGTGTACATAGAGAGAAAGAGAGATTTATTTTAGGGAATCGGCCCTTGTGCTAGTGGGAGGTGGCAATTCAAAGTTCAGACAAGAGTTGATGTTGCATTCTTGAGTCCAAAGGCAGTCTGCAGGCAGAATTACTTCCTTCTCAGGGCTTCAGTGAGGCCCACCACATTATGCAATGTAATCTGCTTTACTCAATGTCTACTGGTTTAAATGTTAATCACATCTAAAAAAATACCCTCAAAATAATATCTAGATTGGTATATGACCAAACAAGTGGGCCCCATAGCATAACCAAGTTGATACAGAAAAGTAACTCTCACGTCATCCTTCTCGACCCCACCATTGGTTTATTGACGTTGATTTGCCTTTCACTCTAAAGGCAAATGATTAGTTAGTTAAAGTCTTACTGTGCTTCCTATGGCCTTTCAACAAACTGGTGCAAAAGTAATAACCTAGTACACTGCATTGTTTCTGATCAGAGATCCATGCATCAAGTCAAAACTGTTAGAACAAATTCATACTTAGTATTTTCTATTTACATAAATATTATACCAATATTTTCCTGAGATTCAAGAGAATTCTCTAAGTCAGCTATTTACATGAGAGTCAAGAATTATATAAAACACTGTGGTCAAAATATTATAATTTTAGGAATGTACGCAATGGCGTTTTCTGGGATAGAGAATCTAAAAATAACAGTTTTTTTAAACAGGAAATAGAGTTATTTTTCTTATGTTGTAATTCATGGCAAAAAAAATTGTAATTAATTTTTATTCTATTTGAGGACTCAAATCAATTTTCTTAATGAATAGAGACGGAGAAAGCTTATAATATAAAAATGTAACTAACACTAAAATTATGTAATCAGATTCTAGTCTTAGAATTTTATCAAACCTTTGACAACATATCTCATGAGTTTTCAAATATTTAAAGCAAGAAAAGTATAATTTCATTAAAAATTTTTGAGGAAACAATTTGAAAAATTAATATACACATTTTTCAGGTTTCTTTATTATGAAAATTTACATTTATATAAGTCAAAAACAATACTACAGTAAACAACCGTAAACACTTCAGCATGCATATCATTAACTAAATTTTTCAATCGTTGTTTAACATTTCTCTTTGATGTAAAATTTACATACAGTTTATTGCACAAATGTTATAACTGTACCATTCTGTAAGTTTTGATAAATACACACAGCTATGTAAAACAAATACCTATTAAACATTGCCATCCATCCAAAAGTTCCCTCATACTCCGTGCTACTCAATCTTCATTCCAACCCTTTAGTAAACAACCAGTGTTCTAATTTTTTTCCCTTCCTTAGAGTAATTTGCCTGTTACGGAACTACATATAATTAGAATCATAACAGCTTATGCTCTTTTGTGTAAGGCTTCCATCGCTCAGCCCTTGGGAAATTTTTGATTATACATATATTTGTGTGTATGTGTTTTCTGTTAGGCTTTTGGCATTTGGGCAAGTATATTTTTATGATTCCCAACGTACACATTATAAAAATTCCATGTATTAACTTGCCTAATGTTTTTGAGCACCGGTAGTATATAAATCGAGGTATTTACTTTTTAAATGTGTTCAGTGGTTATGTATTTGGAAATTTACAGTTTAGTTGGAAAAAAAAATCAGAAAGCCAGAAATATCAGTTCAATTTGTTAAACACAAACTGCTATCATAGCCAAAAATATATAATTAACCTAAAGGATCGTAGTTGGCTACCTCTTTGTTGTAAAGTATAAATAATGAATTGTTTTATTTCTTAATAAGATTGATTAAGGGTAACATAATAAGAGAAAAAATAGTGGAGGAGCCACTACATAGACTCTAAGGCAAGGAAACCAGGGCAGCTGGAGCAACCTGAGTGAGAGGAAGAAAAGTAAGAAACACAGTAGAGATGGGAAGGAAGCCAGAATATATGTTGTATTGTAAGTCACGTTAAGGACTTTGGCTTTGACTTTGAGTGAAATTGGGAGAGTTGGCACAAATGAGTGACTATAATAGCTGGAGAAGAATTGGGTGATGGTTGTATTGGAGAAAGAAAGGAGTTAGAGGTGACTCCAAGGAGGGTTTCTTGTTTGTTGGTTTGTTTGCTTGTTTCTTTTAACCTGAGTATTGAAGGATGGATTTCGAGGGTGGCCCTACATTCCAGATTCCTCCAGCTCAGTGTGTGCCTGTAATCCGATATAGTACACCTTTTACTTTGAAAGTACCTAGTTTGAATGATAAATTTTATGGTTTTCCTGTGGTCAATGAAGTACTGGCAAGAAGCAGAATTTTGAGGAAAGGTCAGTACTTACGTTTTGGAAGTGCTCAGTTTGATTTGCCCATAGGAATTGTGGTTAGAAGGTTGAGTAGGCAGTTAGATATTGAGTCTTTTCTTTCCCCTGGTTTTATTGAGATATAATTGATATACAACACTGTATAATTTTAAGGCATACAGCATAATGTCATGACTACATATACTGTGAAATGATTACCACAATAAGTTTAGTTACACCCATCCTCTCATATAGCTACAAAAAAAAAAGTTTTTTCTCTTTGTGATGAGAACTCTTTAGGGTTTATTCACTTCACAACTTTAGCATATACCTTACAGTTGTCAGAAATTTGGGCAGGGCTCAAGCAGGTGATCGTTTTGCTCTTCATAGCTTGACTAAGATCCTCAGTCGCATTGAGCTGGTGGAGGCCTGATCTGGAGGATCTAATACAGTTTCCTCACATGTCTGGCTTCTTAGCAGGGATGTCTGGAAGGCTGAGTTCAACTGGGATGGTCTTGTAGAGCACTCACAAATGGCATCTCCAACCTGGCAGTCTCAGTGTTATCAGACTTACTACATGGTGGCTTAGGGCTCCCAGATGGAAAGTGTTCTTCAAGACAAGAAGTAGAAGGTGCCTGTGCCTTAGGGTCTGGGTCCAGAAACTGGACCAACATGACCTCCCCCATGTAGGGAAGGAGACATACACCTCAACTCTGAGTGGAGTGTTAAGAAATTCATAGCCATTTTTAATGTACTGTAGAGTGATTAAATGTTAATTGTGGCTGCCAGCCAAATCATATGAGGACTGAGAATTGACAGTTGGATTTAATAACATGAAGATCACTGGTTTCCTTTATAAGAGAAGTTTCATTGTCATAATGATGATGAAAACTTGATTAGAGTAGGTTTAAAACATAATAGGAAAGCCAAATACAGCACATGGGTTGCCCCTTATCACCCCCTTGGTGATAAGATTGAGTGATTCTAGTAGTAATATTGCAACTTAAATCACTCTGAATACTTTTCTAATGCCAGAAAATTGTCTTTTATTTATATATTTATTTATTTAACATCTTTACTGGAGGATAATTGCTTTACAATGTTGTGTTAGTTTCTGCTGTATAACAAAGTGAATCAGTTATACGTATACACATATCCCCATCTCCCCTTCCTCTTGCGTCTCCCTCCCTCCCACCCTCCCTATCCCACCCCTCTAGGTGGTCACAAAGCACCGAGCTGATCTCCCTGTGCTATGCAGCTGTTCCCACTAGCTATTTTACATTTGGTAGTATATCTATCAATGGTACTCTTTCACTTCATCCCAGCTTACCCTTCCCCTCCCCATGTCCTCAAGTCCATTCTCTACCTCTGCGTCTTTATTCCTGTCCTGCCGCTAGGTTCATCAGAACCATTTTTTGTTTTGTTTTTTTAGATTCCATATATATGTGTTAGCATACGGTATTTGTTCTTCTCTTTTTGACATACTTCACTCTGTATGACAGACTCTAGGTCCATCCCCCTCACTACAAATAACTCAATTTCGTTTCTTTTTATGGACAAGTAATATTTGATTGTATCTATGTACCACATCTTCTTTATCCATTCACCTGTTGGTGGACACTTAGGTTGCTTCCATGTCCTGGCTATTGTAAATAGAGCTGCAATGAACATTGTGGTACATGTGTCTCTTTGAATTATGGTTTTCTCAGGGTATATGCCCAGTAGCGGGATTGCTGGGTCATGTGGTAGTTCTATTTTTAGTTTTTTAAGGAACCTCCATACTGTTCTCCATAGTGGCTATATCAATTTACATTGCCACCGACAGTGCAAGAAGGCTCCCTTTTCTCCACACCCTCTCCCAAGAAAATTAAGTCTTTCAGAGTAAAATCTATTGACCTTGAAACTCTGCCAAAAAGTCCCTTTGAGTATTTGTTATTTTTTATTCCTTTTTACCTACATTGTTGAAGTGGCAATGTTGGAACTATTCTGTAATAATTAAATAACAAAATTTTTTTCATAAGTTGAGCATAGACTTTGTGTATTTTTTCACATCCTCAGCATCATTTATCTCAGATCAGACATTAGGGAGTAAAAATACAAAAACATAAACCATCCTTTCCTAGTCTAGCAAAGACATAAATATTTAATATCTTGTATTATAATTTATGTTAATTTTAAAATATAGGTTTTGCTAATTAGTTTACAGTTTTAGAATAAGTTCAATTTCTTAAGCAATATAGAAAAAAAACATGGGAACTGGAGAAAGAAGAGGAGTGAGTAATGAGTAAGCCATTTTGTAAAAAGCACAAGATTTGTATGATCTGAAGAGAAACATGAGTTTTGAGTAAGCCTTTTGGGAGTAAAAATGTATAACTTCAAAAGCGTGACGTTTTAAATCTAAGATTCCCTTTGAGTATTCTAACCTGTTTAAACATCGTTGTTCAATCAGGTGCTTCACTAAAAAGGAAAACTGTGTCATGTTATTCACCTAATATTGTTTCAAATTTTGCACAATAAATGTTTAATACTAGTATGAATATTTAATCAGTTGAATCTCCAATGACAGCATTGCAAGCCTAATAGATTTTAATTGAAAAGGTGTTTTAATTGTTTGGGTTATTTCTTATAAATATTTAAATGTATAAAGTAATTTTAATACACTGTAAAATCCAAATAATTCATGATAACTAAATAAGGTGTCTCTAAGGGCCAAGGAAATATGTTCCATAAATTTCAGGCAATGTAATTAATTTAGATGATGGAGAATAGAAAATCACCTTTAATTGCAGGCACCCATGTTCCCTGATTAATATTTTCTTTGGCTCTTTATTTTTGTTACTTTTACTTAAATAATTAATGTCTTCAAACCATCACCACGTGAATTGGTTAAATTATGTTATCGACTTGGTTTAAATGCTGCTGTACAATTCAGTCATTACTAAGTACGTAGTGAAATATCATAGGAGAGTGTAAAGAAAGTTATATAATTGATTTAAAAGAATTTTATATTTTAAATTGAAAGATTTTCAGAGAAATATGTGTGCTTAAAAATTAAGTTTCTGAGAGCTTACGCAAAGTCGGTAAACAAGCACAGATAACTTCCAATGACTGCCGTCCTCATTCACCTATATAAGAGAATTAGACTATAAAATAACATACAGGATTCATGTTCAAAAGATGAATGAATTGACATTAGTGTTTACTGGCAGTATTGATATTGACAAAAATGTTGGAATAAACCAAGCTTATTCATGACCACTTTAACTATTCCTCTTATCGTCTTTACTCCCAGTATATCTATACTTTTCCTACCACCAACCCTTATTGCTACCACAAAACACTTCTACCTTCTGCATTTCTTTCAGCTCATCTGTTCTTAATATTCCCCTGGATCTGTTGCACCTCCCTCCATGTACAATGTCCAATAGTCTGTTTGATTTTTAGCATGTCCTCCTTAGTTGATAATAAACTTGAAAAAAGATTGGTAATCTTATTTACACCAAAGTGTTTGGTTCATAGCTAGCATCAGTATTAACAACTATATATGGTAGCATGAAGATGATCATGCTATACAACATGAGAAGCAAATATTTGTTTCTTTCATTTTGTGTATACCTGATTATTAGTGTCCAGGGAACAGAGAGATGTCCATGGGAAAGGTACTGTTTTCAGGGCAGGGAATGTGTTTATAGCGTAAGCATACTGTTTTGGTCAGGGTTCTCTAGAGAATCAAACCCAAAATGATATATAGCTATATATAAGAGGAGATTTATTGTAGAAACTGGCACATAAGGCTATAAAGGCCTAGAAGTTTGACAGTATGCTTTCTGCAACCTGGAGAACCAGGAAACCAGGTGGTGTAATTCAGTCCAAGTCCAGAGGCTAGGAGCTCTAATGTCAAAGTACAGGAGACAGATGATGGACAACCCAGTTTAAGAAGAGAGGTTAAATCCATCCTTTTTCTCTGTTTGAGCCCTCAATGGATTGGATGATGCTTGCCCGCATGGGTAAGGGCAGATCTTCTTCATTCACTTTATTGATTCAAGTGATGATCTTTTCCAGAAACACCGTCACAGATACACCCAGAAATGATGTTTTACCAGCTATCTGAGCATCCCTTAGCCCAATCAAGTTGACAGATAGAATTAACCATCACTAATACATATGTTTTCAAAACTAACATCACTTGTAGTCTACCTTCATGAGTTTTCCCATATCAACATGTCACATGTACTGTTTAACTACTTTTTAAATTTTAAGTCAGCTCATTATTTGACTCATTTATTTAGAATATGAACTGTATAACACAATGGTAAATGAAAACCAATGTCACTTGCCATAAGTAGTAAAGATTAACATCCATTAAAAAAGGTAGTAGATATGAAAATTGAAAATATTTATTCATGCACTGCCTAAAATATCACACACACTGAAAAAAATGAAATACGAAATCATCTACCTTCTATTATTTAAAAGATAAACCATCTTATGGCAGTCCAAAATAGCAAATTAAAAGAGCAACTATTATGAATGCTTTTTTTTTAATTTGTCCAATCTCTCTCTCTCTCTCTCTCTGTAAATCTCATGAAAATGATAGTAAATTAAAAATTGACCAGAAAAAATAGAATTGGAGAGAGGGATAATGACAGATAAAAGATACCAACAAAATTTTATAAGGTTAAAACAAATCATTAAAGAAAATCCTTGTAATCTACCAGAGAAGAAACTCAAATATGCACAAAAGTCTACAAAGAACCAGATGATTTGTATTGATTTGTACTTCAGAAATATCAGGAGTTAAAAGCCTATATAACCATGAATGAACTATTCTTGCTCCTGTCTAAAGCTAATCGTTCCACGTTTGCTCAGTGCTTCACCTCAGAGGTCAGTCCCTTTTGGTCTCTCCGCCAAATAAGATTAATTTTACTTTGTAACAGCCTATGCCCTTAACATTTAACTTTAGGTGGACAGGGAGTTTTAGTCAAAAGAAATAAAAATGTGCATTTTAGAAATCTCACGATAAGAACATCTAAAGTCCAGAAGAAATGCAAAGTGCTTGTTTTTTGTTTTGCCTTTCAGTAATTTTACCGTCCACGCAGAGGTTTTCTTTTACATAGTTCCTGCCCTCTTCTTTCTCCACTGATGTTTATTTCTATCATTTTTATCTCTCAGTCCTCCCAACAAGATGCAGATTCTCAGTCATTTGGCCCCATCCAGTTTTCTGTGAATGCAAAGAAGGGGATGGTAGATCATTTTAGGTTGAAGACGAAATCGTTGACATCCTCCCATCTGACTAGATCAGAACTAGTAGTTTCTTTGGATAATTAAAATATTTTGTTTAAGTGTGGAATTTTAAACAAATTTAATAAAATCTATACATCTTGTTTTAATGTAAAGAGTAAACATATGTGTTCATTCGCCAATTTTTTGATATAGACCCAGGTCTCTTTTTTTGAATACGTGTCCATTAAATGAAGTTTTTCAGAGTATTTTATATTAAAGCATAGCCATAATCATCTATGATTTTCACTTCAAAATTTGTTAAAGAGACTTAGAACTTAAGGATACTTAAAGCTGTCTGAGTGAATAGTAATTCTAGATTTTGAAACTTTTTCTCCTAATTTTTAACAGTTGTTTCAACATTACTAGGTTTGACAGCAATTTTTTGATTGGCTTGTCCTTATTAAGATTTTCCAAAGCATTCCATTAGTGGAAACCACATCTTTTTTTTTTTTTTCCACTCTGTTTGCATTCATATTTCATTGGTTTGCATAATATTAACTGAATTCTATAATTACGTTAACAAGTAAAATTAGCATAAACAGGTTTGAGAAGTTAACAGCTGACTTTCAGTAAGAACATAGCTCTACAGGTTAGGAGAAACGGTCAGATATTTTAATGAACAGCTTAGTAACCTAGACAGTTCAGCATGTTGTAAACCTCAGTGAGCAAATGGACTCTGCAGACTATGTTAATCAATCTCATGAGTTGGTTAAGGTGAGGTAAATTACAATAGCTTTTGTTGGAATTTTAATGGCTCATTATGCCACTATCTCCTTCTCCTTTCTCATCTTATCTAAAGACCCCTTCTTCCAGCAAGGAGTTGTAGCAGAAAGAAGGGACAGGGTGAAAAAAACTCCACACCGCAACAGTTACTTGTACGCCTAAAGTCTTAGGCTAGAGTAATATATCTGTAACACATTCGATGTGCTGAGTTTTAGCAGAATTTATCCTTGCCAGCAAATAAGTAGGGTATCTGAAGAAAGATACATAGATTATGGATGAACTAAAGAACTATATATTATACTAGTAGTATAAGAAATGGTAGATGGGCTTCTCTGGTGGCGCAGTGGTTGAGCGTCCGCCTGCCGATGCAGGGGACACGGGTTCGTGCTCCGGTCCGGGAGGATCCCACATGCCGCGGAGCGGCTGGGCCCGTGAGCCATGGCTGTTGAGCCTGCGCGTCCGGAGCCTGTGCTCCGCAACGGGAGAGGCCACAACAGTGAGAGGCCCGCGTACCGCAAAAAAAAAAAAAAAGAAAAGAAATGGTATATATTTGTGGAATTGATGTAATTTTAATTATTAGCCCAGGTGTTACTGAACACAAGTGCAGAGTGAGGCCAAACAAACTGTAACGTCGGAATTTGGAGCAGAGAAAGGTTTATTGCAGGGCCATGCAAGAAGACGGGTGGCTCGTACCCAAAAAACCCCTGAATTCCTTGAAGGGTTTCAGCAAAGCACTTTTATAGGAAGGGTGAGGGAGAGGCGTGGTTAGTTGTTGGAAACTTCCCGGTGTCGAAATCCTTTGTTTTTGTAGCTGTCCATGTAGGTCAGGTCACGATGTTCCTGTAAACCTCCAATAAAATAAATGTTATTCTCTGTTCTCTAACTTTCTGTCTCCGGATGAATGGGCTCTTAAACGTCAGAGCCCTGGGAATAGGCTATTCTGTATATTTCAGGCTATAGGTAATATTCTTTTACAAAAGGTGCAGAGCCAGCATGACTGAGCAGGGGCAATGGAACAGATCTAATATGGAGTCAGATTTGTTCTTGCCTATTACACAGGAGCAAGGAATTCTTACCACAGCCTTGGTCCTTATTTATCACATGTCATTGGTTAATTTACGTTTTTGCAAATCTCTTGGTAAATATCCACTTGAATTGTTCAACTTGTACTAGTCTTCTTGTCTCACGTTGGCACTATAACTCATACTTTCTCTGCTCTGAGCTTACTGATTTACTCTGTACTATGTATTTCTATTGGCTTTAACTGCATTATAGAAAAAGGATTAATGGGCACTTATTATATTAGTCTGCTGGCGCTGCTGTAACAAAATACCACGAAATGGGTGGCTTAAACAACAGAAATGTATGATTTCACAGTTCTGGAGGCTAGAAGGCTAGATCAAGATGTTGACAGGCTTGGTTCCTTCAGAGGACTATGAGAAAGAATATATCCCATGCCTCTTCGCCTAGCTTTTGGTGGTTTGATGAAAATCTTTAATGGTGCTTGCCTTGTAGAAACATCACCCAAATCTCTGCTTCCATCTTTATGTACGTTCTCAGCCATTCTCCCTGTGTGTATATCTGTCTCTTCATGTGACATTCTTTTATAAGGATACCAGTTATATACTGGAGTAGGGTCCCACCCTACTCCAATATGACCTCATCCTAGTTTAAATAATTATATCTACAAAAACCTATTTCCAAATAAGGTCACATTCTGCGGTACTTCTGAGGACTTCAGTATCTGAATTTTTGAAGTACATAATTCAACCCACATCACTTATTATCTTTGAATACAAGAATATGTAGAGAAATTAAATAAATGTATAATTTGAACTAGGAGAAATTGTCATACATTTGTCTAACACCTTCCCTGTAAATCCCATAAATGAGGTAAGGGCTTAATATTGCTAGGACACAAGAATGAAAATCAAAACAACACCATGACCTAACAGATTTATGCTTGGCTAAAAGAACTAGATTTTTTTTTTTAATCTAAATTCCTCATTCATGGGAATGACAGCAAATCTTCCTTCTGATTTGTGTTTCATTTAGAATTATATTCAACAGTTATAAACATGAATGAAAATATACTGTCTACCATCAATACCTTCAAATCACACATTCTTAATATGAATTATCAGTTTTTCATAGTTTATACTCTCTTCCTGTTTAGAGCTACATAAATTATTAAAATTCTTTTTTAAAGTTCAGTAAATATATATACATATAAAATTTCCTTTCCCCTCTTCAACAATGTTTATATAAAACTGACATTATTCTTTTAAAGCACAGAGTACTTCAGTGACCATTTTCATTGTTTCTATTATATTTACCATCTTAGAATTCTCTACATTTCTTTTCCATGTCTCAGCTTACTTTCCATATTTGCTTCCTTTCTCTTCTATTTGCATTTGAAACACTGCTTTATAAGAGCTTCATTTGTCAGTTACTCAAGTTTTCATATGGTTTTCCTGTTACTTATTTTGAAAAGTGTGTTTTCTATCTTATGATTACATTTCCTCAAATTATAGTGTATAAAATTTTTGTCTCTTGAAATTATGTCGTTTATGTTACACTGTATTTTTTAGACTTCTTGTATAGATTTTAAAAGTAAATGGGCAATGATAAAAAGTAACGTAGGAACAGACATCATATCAAGTAATACAATTTGGACTCCTTTGGAAATCAGTTACATTTTTTTCTAAAATCACGTAAACATAAATCATATCACAACTTTATTATTTTAAATGTGTCCTTTTAGTGTTAACAGAATTACAGCTAATAAAATAGAGTCCCAGGGAGCACTGATTTGCATCTGTAATGCCCTTTAAGGATCAACTCTTGCCATTATAAGTCAATCAAAAATCAAGTTAAGCCCCTTCACATAATTGGAAGTTTCAAAGTGATCTGAAGAGCACAATTTTCTGTTACATATGTCAAAGCTAGATGGGAAAAGTACCATGGGAACAGAAAGGTCAAGGGCTAATCCACTCCAAAGTCATTAAAGATCATATTTAAATTGCTTTGGAAACTTCAAGGTTTTTAAAGCCATCATCAAATTCCCCACCAGGACAAGGTGCCTCTGACATGACAGCTGCTCTGTACAGGGAAGGAAGCAAGTTCCTTTCTCTGTCAAGCTGAAATGGATCTTTGGCTTTCAAAGTTTATTTTGTTATGCATATTTATGTATTACACAAATTTAGTTAAATTTTAAAACAGAAATTTATTCTGTGTTATAATAGAAGGATTTTTTTAAGCTAAGTGAGCCTGCTTCAAATTGAATAACACTGTAGTTGAAAAATTAATTGTGGCAGTTTGCACAATGCCATCATATTAAATATTGAAGGAAAGGAGTTTCCCGTTCGTCCTGAGTATATCACCAGCATTGAAGACCTGGAAGAACAAAGTAATTACCTAAGAATTAAGCCTACAACATGAGCATATTTTTCATAAATCATCCAGATAAGATAATTACTGCATTGTCACTACATTTGGGCAGTGGAAACCTATTTTATTATAAGCATTAAATCATAATCATTCAAACTTGCTATATGACTGTGTAATCAAAACAGTGTTAGAAGACATATAAACATATCCACACACCACTAGTAAGTTGCTGGAACAGAATAAAGTACAGAAACATATCCAAATATGTATATATTTATGCATTTACTACATAATAAAAGCTGCATTTAAATTTAATGTGAAGCGAAGACAGGTTTATAACAAATGGTTTTGGCAGAAGATAAAAGTGAAAATGGACAACAAATCTATGAACCAGTATGCAACTGGAGGAAATGAAAATGCCAATGTGACTAGATATCACATTTTACCCATTAGATGGACAAATTTTAAAACAATAGTTCCATCATTATTCACAATAACCAAGATATGGAAGCAACCTAAGTGAATGTCAGTGGATGAATGGATAAAGAAGATGTGGCGCATATATATATATATATATATATATATATATATATATATATACACACACACACATACATACATACATTCACACATACATACATACATACAATGGAATGTTCGTTAATCGGCCGTGAGAAGGAAGGCAATACTGCCATTTACAACATCACGGATGGACCTCGAGGGCATCATGCTTCATGAAATAAGTCTCACAGAGAAAGACAAACGCTGTATGGCAACCCTTACATGTGGAATCCAAAAAAGCCAAACTCATAGAAATAGAGAATAGAATGATGGTTGTTAGAGGCAGGGAGTGGAAGAAATGTAGAGCTGTTGGTCAAAAGGTACAAACTTCCAATTGGAAAATAAATAAGACATGGGGATGTAATGTACAGCATAGGAAATATAGTCCAGAGTATTGTATTAACTTTGTAAGGTGACAGATGGTAACTAGGCTTATTTTGGTGACAATTTCACAATGTATACAAAAGTTCAACCACTATATTGTACATCTAAAATTAATATATGTCAATTATACCTCAATTTAAGTAAGTAAATAAATAAAATGTACTTTTATCATACATTCTTTTTATACATATGATATGTCTCACAACAAATTTTTAATTAAAAAATTTGCAAAGTGGAAAAAAACATAATACATGAAACAATTGATAATATCAAATGTTGGTGGGGTGGAAGAAACTGAGAAACTTAAAAGCCACTGGTGTATGTATAAAGTTTGCTAACATATTTTTATAAAGATATTTGTCAGCTCTAGTAAAATGTGAAATATGCACACATTTGACAAAGCAGTCCTATTTGTAAGACTTTGCCTTCTGAAATAAATGCAACAGTAAATAAGAATATGTTATAATAGTATTTATTGCATCATTATTTAGAGTGACAAAAACTCTAAATAATGACCGTTACAGTAATGACCATTATTAGAAAAACTGAATAAATTATTTAATATCCATATTATGGAGCTATTACATTTTTAAAACACATGAGTTAGATCTTTAGATACTGACCTGAAAAGCAAGTAATTTCAAGATGTAGTTTAGAGGAGAAAAAAGCAAAATTTGTTTTAATGTGTGTAGTGAGATGCCATTTTGTAAGAACAAGGCAGCAGGGGCAATATATAATGGTGTGTATAGCTTAAATTTAAGGCCAAATTTATGCTACCTAAGCTTTGTTTTAAGTCAAATCACATATAAAAAGATCTAAGCATCTGGATTGGTTTAACACTCTATATTGCTGTCATTCATTCAGACCTTTTGTTTAAGTATTTAGTGTTTCAGACAAGAGAAACACAGGAGTAAATTATTCGCTTGGGGTTTACTGATTTTTAAAAAGGAAAGTTCAAGTGCTAAAATAAGTCAATAGGTGACTACAAGTACTTCCTGAAATTCAACTCCCCTGATAGTATCCAGAAAAAATGTATACTTCTCTTCACCAATATCTCTGACCAGAAGGGAAACAATGGAGTAAGAGAGAAGATGCGTAGCTGTTCAACTTGTGTCACCAATTTTTGCCTTCCTCTTAAATTCCTAAGATCCCTGCTCACCTTAGGGGAAATCATTCTTCATCCTAGAAAGTTAGAATAATATATGACAACTAGTAAGTTCATATCACTGCATCTTTCCAATAGTCCTATTAATATAAGACATAGTCTAGTGTGTATTTGATGCACATTCCAGATACAAATTGATATTATGACTCCTGTATGTGAGGTTATCATTTTATCATTTTTAGAGTCATTAAATGGCATTTATTCATAGCCAAACTCATAGTAACTAGATGTGCTATTGTTTCAAATAAATAAATACAATGGACTGAATTGTGTTCCCCTCAAAATCCATGTGTTGAAGCCCTTACCGTAACCCTGACTGTATATGGAGATGGGGCCTTTAAGGAAGTAATTAAGGTAAAATGAGGTCCTAAGTGTGGGCCCTAATCCAATATGACTGATGTCTTTATAAGAAGAGAAGGAGACACCAGGGATGTACATACACAGAGCAAAGGCCATGTGAGGACAAAGGGAGAAGGTGGCCACCTGTGAGCCAAGGAGAGAGGCCTCCGGAGAAACCAAACCTGCCAACACCTTGATCTTGGACTTTCCCGCCTTCAGAATGGTGAGAAAATTAATTTCTGTTACTTAAGCCACCCACTCTTGGTATTTTGTTATGGCAGCCCTAACAGACAGGTATACATCTATAACATGCGTTATAATAAAACATGTTATACATACTGTCATACAATAAACAATTGTTATATTGTATATACATATATATACACATACATATATATGTGCTAGGATTGCCTTAACAAAATACCAATATAGCTTAAACAAAAGAAATTTATTTTCTCATCATTCTGGAGGCTGGAAAGTCCAAGATCAAAGTAATATGTTTTATATTTATACAAAAACTCAGAAATATGTAAGGCTACGTAAAACAATCTCACTATATTTGTTCAAATAAAAGCTACACTGTGATGTTCAGGTAGAAATTTGTACCCTAACCAGTGACACCAAAAGAATGGTAAGGTACATTGTTCATAGAATTTGGAAAGTCAGGTTGTGAAAGAGACCAACGGTATGCAGTTATTTTCCTTATTTTCACTTCCTTCATCTTCACCCTGTTCCTCCATCTACATCTGGTGTGAGTGGAGAGAACGTTTGCTACAAATGATCACAGATTTATGGTCCTAGAAAAATTGAAAGGACTACCAGGAGACCAAGTCATTTAACCAGCTGTTCCTGGATCATGTTTTATTACTTAGGATTAGACCATAATGATACAAAGCCATTTAACATGTTCCTCAAGGAAAAGTGGAAACTTGCTTAAGTGATCATGAATCAACCGCTCTCAAAAGGAATTAAATTGCTTTGGAAAAACTACTGGGAAATCCTCATTGGAGATAGCTGTAAAGAAAAAAAGTCACATGGCAGCCTGACAAATCACTTTCCCTAAAGAAATTTTTTAGAAAGCAGTAAGTTTACCTAGAGCAAGAAAACATGATTACAGTAAAAAGAACACTCGACAGAGAAATTCGGCATCTGAAAATTTATACCTCTAGATCATGCAAGTTCAATAGGGCTAATATCACCCCTATGGCAGGACAGAGGGATTGATTCTTGGGGAGAGTGAAAAACTTTTAAATACTGTAGTGGTTTGTGGCCCTCCAAAAGACCACAGTACATAAATAGACTTACAGGATACCTGTGGTGTTACAGTTTCATGGAGTGGGGGTGAGGGGTAATTAGGAAAAATTTGACTACAAAGATTCCTTAGGGAAGTGATTGCTTAAAAAAAAAAGGTTAAGAAACACTGCTGTAAGTCAACTGTAACATGTATGTGTGGAGATGAAGACTGGAAGAGAGCTGGACCTATCTGTTCCTGCCCCTTGATGAGGAACCTTGGCTATCCCGCACTCACAGCCCACCAAATTCCCAACCTGCCATCTCCAAAGCACTCCCCAAACTTTCTCTGAGTTGATAGGAGGCTTATGTTGTCTTGGTTTTCTCTACCTCCTGAGCTCTTGCTTCTCTCTCTTAGTCTCTGTTCACTCCTATATCAACCAAAATGTGGACAGAGCCGCTTCACAAGATTCTCCAAAATAGTATTAATTTTTTTTGTAAATATGCTCAAGCATTTGTGAGTCTGGTAGGTTTTACTCCAAAGTCGGTCATAATAAACAAGGTCACAGAGTTTAGTGGACAACAAGCCACATTAAGGTACAAATCAGACATTTAAGTTCTTCAGAAGCCCTGCTGGCCAACCTCTCCCCAGACACACACACAGCTTCTCTTCCTTTCACACAAAAACCTTCACACCTTTTCTCTAGAACATTAGAAACAAAGGATCTCTTGGTTACATCCCTTTTTAACCGCTGGCTTACTGTCTGTGATGGTTAATTTTCTGTGAGCAGAGGGACGCACAGGTAGTTCATAAACATTATTTCTGGGTGTGTCTGTAAAGGTGTTTCAGAGAGAGATCTGCGTGTGAATCAGTAGACTGAGTAAAGATTACCTTTATTCAATCCACTGAGGACCTGAATAGAAGGAAAAGACAGGAGAAGGGCAAATTTGCTCTCTGCTGGAGCTGGGACATCCATTGTCTTCCACCATTGGGCATACTTCTAGTTCTCAGGCCTCGGGGCTTAGACTGACACACCATTGTCTCCCCTGTTTCTCTGGAATCCAGGTTTGAACTATACTGGATTTGAATTATACCACCAGCTTTCCTAGGTTTCCAGCTTGCTGAAAGCAGATCATGAGACTTCTCAGCCTCCGTAAATTACATGAACCAATCCCTCATACATAATAAACCCCTATCTATCTGTCTATCATCTATGTTTATATGTATATCCTATTGGTCTGTTTCTCTGGAGAACAGTGACTAATACAGTATCACTCGTGCCAAAATGACTTCTGTTACATTTCTAGGTGGTTTCAATATCCATATAGATTATGTTTTCATTTCTCCAGGTTTTGAGTCCCTTCACCTTTTCCTCTCCAAATTATCTTCCACATTCAACTTCAGCCACTTACTTCAACAGTCATAAGCTAGGCTTGTAATTACCAGTAGCTGAACCCTTTCTGTAGTTTTAATTACAAGCATTACCAGTTTTTGACCACCACCTCTTTCCATTTTTCTCCGAATATCCTGACTGCAAAAGTACTGAAATATCCAACTCATGGATACTCTTACCATTTCACGTTCCCTCACCCCGCTTCATGTCTGCTCTTAGCCTTCTAATCCAATTTCTACTCCATAGCAATCATTATCATCTTTTCCTTTTGAAAACTTTTAATTCCCTCTCATCTCATGTTTGTTAAAAATGAATAAACAGAAACCGCAATTAAACAGAGTTGGGAGACCAGAAGGGGGAGCTCTCATGCCTGGTGAGACAGCAGAGCCCAACAGGAAGGAAAAAGACAGCTCTTCTTTCCTGGCAAGGGCTCAGCCAATAGAAAGCCATGGACTCCTTGTTTACTTAGCCTTTCCAACTTCCTTTTTCTCTCTATAAAATTGTTCTCCTTCCCTTGCCATGGGGGGATTAACCCGTGGCTCGCCATGGTTGCAGACCCTGAAGTGCAATTTCCTGCTGATCCTGAATAAATCATCTTTGATGAAGAAATAAGTGGCAGTCTGTTTGTTTCAGATTAATATGTTCTACCATCCCTATTGACAAAACAATTACAAGCCTGGTTAAATATAACTTCTTTCTTTCTCCATGCCTGTACTGGCACAGCTAAACATGACTATAGAAAAACACACAATTAATGATAAATCATCTCACTTTAAATCTGTGACCTTTAACCTGGAGAAGGCCATTTTCCTGCCTGGTAATTCTCTTTCCTTTCCTGCACTTCATTATATCATTCATCTCATGTCACAACTTTGTATGCTTCCTCTCCATTCCCATTCTCAGCTGATGATCATGCTTTTCTCATTGAGAATGTTGAACTACTAGAAGTTCCATAGATTTTTCACCACCAAATCTGTCCCTTTTCTACATCTGTATCCTTATATTCTGCGTTTCTGCCATTACCATAAATAAACTATCTTCATCCCTGAAAACAAATTTCCTTCATTTCTACACTAACCCTTTTTCCCTTCCATCCACAAGGGATGTGACCAGTTACAGTAAGAAGGACTGTAATTGTCTTGAGTATTTCCTTCTTTTTTTAATGAATATGTTTGTGTGTGTGTGTGTGTGTATGTATATATATATATGGCAAATATCTTTGTTTTCTTTCCTCTTTTATTCCTTTATTATGTAACATAACACATTGGCTTTATATCGTCTTTAAGTATTAATTTTACATCATGGATTTCAAGTTATAGGGCATCAAGAGAAGAGTAAACATTATTCAAGGACTTTACCTCCTCTTCTTGGGAAAGGATTTTTGCATTTTCAGCAGTATGCAGGAGAGTTGTATCATGTGAGATAGAATTATGACTTTAATATTGTCTTTATTTGGAGACCATGTATGGCTTAAGGAAATGCATATAGGCATCAAGTTGATAGGGGTGAACTTGTGATTGTATGTGTTAACCAAGAGATGGCAAGATAGCCCATAAAAGATTATTTCTCTGTGTGTCTGTGATGGTGTTTCTGAAAGAGATTAGCCTTTGAATCAGTGAACAAAGTAAAGGAGATCCACTCTCACTGATGTGGGCAGGCATCATTCAATCCACTGAAGGCCTGAATAATAGAAAAGGTGGAGTGAGGGTGAATTATTCCTCTTCTTGAGCTGGAACTTCCATCTTCCCCTGCCCTTGGCCATCAGAGCTCCTGGTTCTTATACTTTTGGACTCAAGGACTTATACCAGCTGTCCCTACTTTGTTCTCAGGACTTAGAGCTTGAGCTAAATTTTATCACCAGCTTTCTTGGTTCTCCAGTTTCCAGATGGCAGACTGTGGCACTTCTTGTTCTCTATAACTGTGTGGGTTAATTTCTACAGTAGATCTCCCCTCCCTGACCCCCTCAATAGATAGATAAATATAGATAGAGCTATACAAATAGAGGAATATTTATTTTAAATATATGTGTGTATATGTATATATATCCTATTTATATTTATTTTATATATATGTACACATTCTATATATCCTATTGGTTCTGTTTCTCTTGAGAACCCTGATTAATACGTATAACTGTGTAAACAAAATGACTCCCAAGCTTAGTGGCATAAAATAACCATTTATTATACCTACTGACTTTATGGATCAGGGATTCTGACAGCACACAGCAAGGATGACTTGTCTGTACTCCCAAGTGTCTGAAGCCTCAAATGGAAGTGCTAAAGGCTGGATGTTAGAATTATCTGCAAATCTGTTGACGCTGCCTATCCTAGAAAGGACTCAGGTCCTTTCTAGGTGGCTTTTTCTCCTTGTGGTTTCACCAGAAAAGCTAGTTTGAGCTGCCTCTCAGTGTGGTGGCTGCCTTCCCCAGAGAAAGCATGCCAAAAAGAACAAGCCAGATAGAAACCATAACATTTTTATGACCTAACCTCAGAAGTCACATAGTATCACTTTCACTAACTCTATTGGTTGAACAGTCATAAAACTCCTACAAGGTTTAAAAGGAGGGAACACAGACACACCTCTTCCTGGAAGGAGTATCAGAGTTACATTGTAAGAAGAGCAGGTGAGATGAGATGAGAAATGTTGCATCATTTAGAAAAATACCATCATCCACATCTGCCTCTGTAGATGTGGTCGAGAATTTCCTTGTTCTCTGCCTCTTTACTGATGAATCTGGCTTGGCGTTCTTATTTTCTGTAGTTCAGGTGAAAGCCAGTCACATGTAATGTTAGACACGTGTTTAGACCTATCCTAATGACAACATATATACGTATGAAATAACCTGTGTGTGTGTATGTGTGTGTACCTGTGGCATAATAAGAAATATATTTGGTCTTTATCGTTAGTTCTTGACACAGAGCTACTAAATCCCTTGGAACTTCCTGAGAGAAAAGAGCATCTTTTGTTTTAATGAGGTGACTTTTTTTTTAAACATCTTTATTGGAGTATAACTGCTTTACAATGGTGTGTTAGTTTCTGCTGTATAACAAAGTGAATCAGCTATACATATACATATATCCCCATATCTCCTCCCGCTTGCGTCTCCCTCCCACCCTCCCTATCCCACCCCTCTAAGTGGTCACAAAGCACTGAGCTGATCTCCTTGTGCTATGTGGCTACTTCCCACTAACATGCTCCTAGACAGACAGCTTCAGGATGGGGGCTGGTCACCAGACAGATCAAACCTTGATTAGAAGTCTAGAACTTTCAGCCGCATCTTCTCAATCCCCGGAAATAGGAAAGGGCAGAAGATTGAGTTAATAATCAGTCATACCTGCATGATGAAACCTCTTTAAAAACCCCTAAATGATGGGGTTTGGAGAACTTCCAAGTTGGTGAACACATAGAGGTACTGAGAGAGTAGCATGCTGGGAAAAGGCATGGAAGCTCCATACCCTTCCCCCATACCTTGCTCTGTGACTCTCTTCCATTAGCTGTACCTGAGGTGTACCCTTTATAATAAAATAGTAATAATATGTCAAGTGACTGAGCTCTGTGAGCCATTCTAGCAAATTTTTGCACCTGAGGAGGGAGTCATGGAAATATCAATTAACAGCCAGTTGATCAGAAGTACAAGAGTCCCAGGACTTGTGACTAGTGTCTCAAGTGGGGGCAGCCTGTGGGACTGAGCCGTTAACCTATGGGGTCTGTACAAACTCTGGGTAGTTAGTGTCAGAACTGAACTGAATTGTTGGACACCCAGATTTTGTCTGGAGAATTGGTTGTTGGTGTTGAAAAACACTGCAGTGTGCGTGTGTGTGTGTGTATATATATACATGTAAAGTTGTACTTGAAAAATGACTCATTTTCCAACATATTCTTTCTGCAGATCAAAAATAGATTAGATATCCAGTCCTAACCACAGAGCTTTTTTTTGTTGTTGGTACACGGGCCTCTCACTGTTGTGGCCTCTCCCGTTGCGGAGCACAGCCTCCGGACGCACAGGCTCAACGGCCATGGCTCACGGGCCCAGCCGCTCCGCGGCATGTGGGATCTTCCAGGACCAGGGCACGAACCTGTGTCCCCTGCATCGGCAGGCGGACTCTCAACCACTGCGCCACCAGGGAAGCCCTAACCACAGCGCTTTATTTGGAGATTCCTCAATTATTATAAAGGTATTTCTCAGCATGAACGATTTATTTACCAGAGATAGGTATTCCAATCTAGCTTCCAAAATTGGAAGCTAGCCATGTGACAGCTATCACATCCTTTTATGCAATTTATTTTAACAAGATTAACATTTCCAGTTCTCTAATTTATAGCTCCTCTATTATGTTTACCCTCCTCTACTGTCCCCTCTGGACCTATCCAGCTGGACCCAGATTTAACCCAAAATTTATCACCGTTTTCCCGACATGGTTTGACCAGAGCCTGCCATGTGACTGAACCTCAGTAAATGGGTTGAATGACTGTTATCTGATTTAATACTTACAGCAGTTTTTTGAGGTATGTTTTACTATCTCCATTTTATAGATGAAAAAGACCACATATTTAATCTTATCAAACTTTAGTGAGTGAGAGCCAAATTAGACCCCAGAGCTCTCTTAATTTTCTATAAGACAAAGATGCCTGTCTTTGGGGCTGCACCTGTCCTCCGCTTTTATGACTGAGGGGCTACTCATCACTCATCTGTGAGGCATCAGGATTCTGCTGCCCTCTTGAGCCTGCAGTATTTTCCTTGTTTTGTCCGATGATGCATAGCCATGCTTATCACAAAACTTGAAACTGTGGTAATCTTTAGTCAAATCCATTTCACCTGCCTTCACTAATCAAGATTGTTTTCCTTGCTCCTGCAAAAGACTTGCATGTCCTCCAAGCAGCACGTTGCATACAATAAGATGTTTTGCCCAAGCTGTTTTCCAGGAACTTGGAGTCAGTTGTGTCTAGTTCGAGTTGAGCTGGTTAAGACTGTATAGGACCACTGACCTTCCAACAGGGCATGCGCAGATGTCCGCTCGGTGACCTTATGATGTCTGAGGGCCAAGAACTCCATGCTCAGATCCTGCTAAACGCCTCCAAGTTTTAATATAGAGACCTGTAGCATACTTATGCCTGCGATTACTGCACCTTTGTCCATTCTCTTTTCCCCACACTCCCCATGCCTCAGACCACCCTGATTCTTTATTCTTTTTTTTTTTTTTTTTTTTTTTTTTTGGTGACAGCCCAGCTGCTCCGCGGCACGTGGGATCTTCCCGGACCGGGGCTCCAACCCGTGTCCCCTGCATCAGCAGGCGGACTCTCAACCACTGAGCCACCGGGGAAGCCCTGATTCTTTATTCTTTATCCCATAAGTACCCTTAGCCCCTTGTCTTCAGGGAGGCTAACCCAAGACTTGTTTTCCCATCTCCTTGCTTGGTTGCCTTGTGGAAAAAACAAAACAGAACCTCTCTTTACTTAAAACCTCGGTGTCTCAGTGTTTTGGCTTGCTGTTCTTCAGATAAAACGAACCTGTTTGGGTAACAGACTGTTGGGACAAATGTTAGAGCAACCTAAAACAGGAACAATATGATATGAGATCACCACAGTGTTTGGTAACAGAATATCATAGTTGGTATATAAAACTTGGGGTGAACTTGGATCAAAGTGCTTTACAATGTATTAGGTTCAAAATTAGAGAATCAGGTAATTATATGGCAAGAGAAAAGAAACTATCCACTTAGAACAAAAAAAAAAAAAAGGAAGAAGAGGAATGAATTACTAAAACTGAAATTCTCCTAATAAAGCTCATCACCAAAGAAGAGTTAATGGAAAGTAACACATTTAGTTCATGCTAAGGGATAGTTATAGAGAAAGAAAGGTGCTGTGTTCCCTCTATGATCATAACACTTAATGGTGGAATAAGTAAAAATATAACTATAATATAAGGCAAAATAAGGTGAGTGCTGTAACAGAGCCATAAGTAAAGTGCAATGGGGAGTTGAAGGAAAGGTCAATGCCAAACAAGTCACAGTATAGAAACTAGATTGACAAAATAATATTGCAAATTTTGTTAACCAAAGAGCAGACATTTCTTCCTGACTCTGGGGGAATTGCTCATTGGTAGGGCAGCCTTCAAAAGCGGTATAACACTAAACAGAAGGAAGGCCAATATTAAATGAATTTGATGGCTGAAACAGTTTTCTGCTCCTGAGCCTGTAATTTAAAGTCATTATTGGGCCTTTCAGGCTAATCCCACTAGAACAAGTTTAGGGGCTCTGAGCAAAAGACAAGTAGAGAGGGGGTAAAGTAGCAGCAGCAACTTCTGGTAAACAAATTCTGAAACTTAGTATTTCGGTAATCTCTTGGGAACCAAATTCCAACCATCAGAGGTATTTTATGACTGTAATATATTAAATTTACTTACGAGTAGCAGCACAGGTGTGTCTTGAACTATAAAAATTGAAAACCTTCAGCAGTCATAAGAGGGTGGAGGAATGCCTTCTCTTTTTTTTCTGTTAAATAATGGAAACGCTTAGAGCTAGGTAGCAAAATTGACAAACTGGACTGTGTTATTTATTTGTATGTAGAGCTTACATTTTGTGGATATATGTTGTTTTCTTCTATGTTACCTGTATTTAGTTTGAGACTAACTTGATGTTTTAAGATATTTCATTCTGTAGATCTTAGTTATTTAAATATGATTTTGAATGAAGGGATTGATATATAACAAATTTTTATGGGACATAGGATCTTTACATTATAAAGTTTTGATAAAGGCAGCCTCCATTGATTTTCCAAGTTAGGAAATAAAGTAGTCCCTTCAAACTGTTAATCATATTAAGGTTGATCCTTATTTAGTTTATCTAAGAAAAGATGAAAGCCTGGTCACTCCAGGCATGCAGCATTGTCGACAGACTTTTCAGCACTCCTCCTAATTTATGGCCATTCAGTGGGAACTGAAAAATACTCAGGTGACTGACGGTAGACTTCCCAATGATTTATTCACAGCATCTGCCGTCCGATCGCAGATCACATAGGCTCCATTCAGCAGTCAGTGTCTCGTAAAACGGTGTTCCTCCTGAGTTCCTTCTCTTGGGCAGGTCATTTCCCCTCAGCATTTCATATCTACTTGTAAAATCCAATAGTGTACTTTTATTTTTTTTAAGAGATCAGTCTTCCAGAAAAGTACCTGTGATATTTATTTGTGAGAGAGATGATTTCAGGGAACTGAATATAATTCCTTTCTTTGTATTACCTGCAGAGAAAGTAAGAAAGTAAATGTGAACACATATTTATACACAGTGAGCTAATTACGGTTTTGTAAAAGAAAAACAATCTCAGATCAGTTGCCAACTTTACGTTAAGTTGGCAATCTCTAAAAGTTGTGTCCCCTCAGATACGTGCATGTTTCCGACACCCTCTGAATTTTTCAGAGACATAGCATAATGAAACCAAAAAGCAAGTTTAGAGCTGTTTAGAAGAAACAATGTTCTGATTGTTTTTGAGGTGGCAGCAAACCATTTGGCACAGAAATAAACTTCTTAAACAAGTGAAACACAAAGCGCTCATCTATAAATCTTTCCTTTGTATTATGTACTTAACACCAAGATATGCTTAGCTGGGAGACCAGCCTCTAATTACATCGTGAGATATATGATATGCCAACCTTGTAGCACCACATAACCATTTTCTTCTTTTCCCAAAAGAAAATGCAGTACACTAATTTCAGAACCTGGTTTGGGATCCTAGCTCTGCAATTTACTTGCTGAGTGACATTGGGCAAATCGTTTAACCTCTTCGTCCTCAGTTTCCTCACCTGTAAAATAGAAATAATTTACTCATTTCATAGGTTTATTGTAACTAACGACTAAAATGACTAAATAGATGTGAAGTCTTTGGACAGGGCTCCGCACATTATTTATGCTACATGAGCATAAGCTATCCTTATTACCATTGTGTCTTGTGTGCTGGTGGGGGGGGGGGGGGGGGGGAACGCACATTGCGCAATCACTGCATCATGTACACACATCTTCAAATACCCGCCCTTGCTTCTCTTTCGGGCTCTTCTCTTGCAGCTTCCTCTGAGTGCCCCTAGCATACTTTTTTTTTTTTTTGGTCTTCAGCAGGCTCACTTGCTTTAGCCCCCTGTGTCCAGAACTGCATCCCACACCAATCACAGCTTTCCATTGCTCCATTTCTTACACAGAACTTAGCTTTGTCTCAGCTTCTACAAAGTTGGATCCTCTCACCTTTACTTAATCTTGTCTTCACATACCTGAAAGTATATTTACTGTAAACATCAAATTTGTTCCCTCTCAGCTAACAAAAGACCTTCTATAAACTAGTCTCCAGTATTCTAGAAATGTGAGTCGGGAATTATAAATAAGGTTTTTTTAAAAGTTTTTGGTAATACAGGCCACATTTACTACCATTAATGTGATGTATGATTTATTTTCATAAATATCCTTCACCATCCAGTAATTTGATACCACTGAAAGAAACATTAAATCTATGAAAACGTTAGCAAGTGTGTGTTCAGTGCAGTAATTTAGAACACTGGAAATGGTTTTGTTTACTGTTCAGGCTACTTAGTGCCTAAAAGTCATGACTATCATCTTTAGTTAAGTTCCATATTCGGTTATAATAGGTAAAAATATATGAACAGGTTTTCTTTAATCAGGACTTTACAAAAACTAAAACGAGATTATGTGTATATGTATATTTGTACAAATTTACTCAGAGTAGTAAATATTTTGTAGAGTTTTCATGGAGACAGAGATATAGATAATGCGAACTAGAAAAAAATAACAAAATCATTCTCACATAAATTTTCAATGCTTCCCAATTCAGGAAATAGTGAAAATTCAGAACACTTAGCTAGATGAATGTAAAGAAAATTGTTTTCTACTAGAGCATTTAAAAGCAGCTGTAAAAAATCCTCAGTCATTTCCCTACACACAGGACTCCACACCCTCCCACCCAGCCACAATCATTCTCAGTTCCGATTTAATTTGTAAGTTTCCATCACCTGGATTTTTATTGTTCTAGTAATCTTTGCATTTACTTACACAGATCTGAGGTTTTCTACTTCCAATATAGTCTGAAAAATGCCAGTGCTAGTTACCATTTTCTAGGACCAGTTTGTCTCTGTGTGGAGCTGTATGAAGCTGTCTTGCATCTTCCTCTTTGCTGAAGGACTGTTCTACTACTTGTGTATTTACTGAAATATCATGAGCTATAGGTAGGAAGAGGATATCATCTTAAAAGGAGAAGGGTAGTAGGCAAATTGAGTCAAAACCGAGACATACTCTCTGTAATGCTATTGTGATTTACATCGTATTGAAACACCCTGCTCCTTCAGTTACAGAGGTTTAACTATTTAACTTGTAGTAGGAGTCCCGGCTTGAAAGACAAAACTAATGATCACAGGTGTCAGAGATCACAGTGTGCCTCAAAAGGATTATCTTGAGGTCTGCTAGGATTCAGGTGGCATGAAGGAATGTGAGACTTCCTATGAAGTAGAGGAGGGAAGATTCCTACCTCCAGTAAAGAGCCATGGACATGGGGCTGGTGTGGGTGAAAGAATTGTATCTGCTGTTCAAAATTTCTTCTGGTCCCGTCTTCGTGGTATATTCTCGATGGATGGCTAAACATGGGTAAGATAATAGAAAAGAGAAAAACACCTGGAAGCGTTTTTGCACTTTACTCTCTGGGTGACTCTTCTGGGACGAGGTGGTGGTATAAATCTCTGGCGGTTTCAGGGCTGGTGGAATGTGGCACTGACAGCTCTGAGGCGTGTCCCTGCAGTCTAAACACGGTTGGTGGGGACAACTGCAGCCTATGATGCCAGTATCACCACAGGCAGCTGGACAGGTGCAGCGGAAATTGTCATATGCTGCATTGCTCATGAGGATGAAAGAAAGAGGGGTGAGGGGGTGAAAGGAAAGAAAGGAAGAAGAAAAAAAGAAAATATAGACCCAGCAGAAAATGCTATGTGAAAATCAACATTGCTACTTGCAAAAGTATACAATTCTATTACCTTTTAAAGGATTACAGTAGTAATTTCCTGTTACTACTTTCCCTTCTTTGCAAGATTTCGCTCTACAAGTTACATCTGAAGGTCACCAAATAACGAAAAAGAATGTAAATTAGAAAGCTTTTGAAAAATATTTCAGCCTGAATGCCTTTTTTTCCTTCTTAAAATTAGCTCGTTCTTTTAAACTCACTCACTCTTTTATAGCTATGTTTTAAAAACAGGGAAAAATCTATGAAAAAGACAGGGAAAAACTGTCTTATTTTTTTTTTCATTTTCTCTCTTTCCAGGAGTGAATTACTATTTTCAGTAGCATTTTCCTATGAGAGTCATGAATCATTCTGGCCTATTTTGAAGAGGGTTCTCATGACATTCTTTATGCCCTACCAATGATATAAATATTTGTTGTCACACCTAAATGTGCAACTAATTTAGTACCCTAAAATCTTTCGGTTTCATCCACCATTACCTTGATGTACTTCATGGCCAGATTTGAATGTAATTTAAATATATGGTAAAAATTGAAGTTAACAAAAGGAGTAGCAAAAATAATTATATGTTTTAAAATGCACTAAATTTAAAATGAAAAGACCACAAGGATCAGTTTACCCTAAGTGATAACAATGTGAGTTTTAAGATTTTAAAAATCCAAGTTTTATGACATGTTAAAAAAATATTTCTATAACAAGTTTAAGATAGGTATCAAATTGATAAATTAAGCATTTAGCAAATAATGAAAGCTCTTTCAATATAAATTGTAGTCTTTATTAAAACTCTATTTTTTCTACTAATATCAAAGTAAATTACATAAAGTAAATTTGAGTATGACTAACCTGTCAATTCGATTTAAAAATGACATAGTTCCCTAGAGTCTGTCATACAGAGTGAAGTAAGTCAGAAAGAGAAAAACAAATACCTTACGCTAACACATATATATGGAATCTAAGGGGGAAAAAGAGGTCATGAAGAACAGCCTAGGGGTAAGACGGGAATAAAGACACAGACCTACTAGAGAATGAACTTGAGGACACGGGGAGGGGGAAGGGTAAGCTGGGACGAAGTGAGAGAGTGGCATGGACATACGTACACTACCAAACGTAAAATAAATAGGTAGTGGGAAGCAGCCGCATAGCACAGGGAGATCAGCTCGGTGCTTTGTGACCGCCTGGAGGGGTGGGATAGGGAGGGAGGGAGACAGAAGAGGGAAGAGATATGGGAACATATGTATATGCATAACTGACTCACTTTGTTATAAAGCAGAAACTAACACACCATTGTAAAGCAGTTATACTCCAATAAAGATGTTAAAAAAAAATGACATAGTTCATAACGTATTTTAGTATTAATCACCCGAAGAGAACAGTGTTGTACTATGTATACTATCAAGAAAGTATGCAAATGAGCAGCTTTCTCCTTATGTTCCTTTGTTAAATATAAGGTAAAATCCCCCAAAATTTCTTCACATTTTTAAGTTAACCCAAATCACCACTCTGTCAAGCAGGTGTTCTTTTTTGGCAACAGTCATCGATTAATCCTTGATTAAAGGGATGAATAGGAGAGTCCCGTTCTGTTTCTCTCACAATATGAGAAGCAGAAAGTTGGGAATCCCACAGCTCCAAACATGCAACGGCCATAAACCGAGTTCAGTACAAACACATATTTATTGTGAAGCATCTACAGGCTGAGGACAATGTTCCATAGTACAAAGGCCTAAGTATGAAGACAATAAATTCCTGGCTTGCAAAGAAGAATCAGACAGGTAACAAACTGACTGTAATAGAAAGAATAACCATCCAAGAGCTGTACTAGAACTACAAAATCAGGTCAGGAGCTCTGAGTACGAACACATTTGTATCAGTCTCAAATCTGACTCTTTCAATAGATTGTTTTCCTTTTCCCTCTATTCTTGCATTTTGTTCTCACTCCTTTTTTCCAAAGGAATTAAAAATACAATATTCAGTTTCCATTTCAACTGATAAAAGGTTGAACAAGGTCTTTAAAGGGAAGATAAAGAAGAACTGAAAACGTGGTTCAATTATTGTGGTATGTGTAATACACTGTGTTCTTTGTTTTCTTAATAATGTGATATTGACAAATGAAAAAGACAACGCTGATTATTTCTTATGTTCAACTTCTAGGTGGAAATGGCTCTACGTATAGTAATAATCTTAAAAGCCAGTGTTGGTTTTTTTTTCCAAGTGCCCAAGTGCTTTAAAAAACACACACACTGTACTAACAGTGATTATTCAACGTGGAATGCACTTACCTACTCCATGAATTTTTTAAATTCCCCTTTCTTTCCGGAGTGCACTTAGGCACATGAAACACAGTTTGTAGAGGCTTATGGATCTCAAGGGATAAACATTACATGCTCAAAAAAAGTCTTGTATGGTTATGGCATAGGATCCCCGATTACTTGTTTTCAGTTACTCAAAGGAAAAAGATACTTTTGGCAGTTCTTAATGAGAAAACAGATGATTTTAGTTGAATTTATTTTATAACATGTGCAAAAATATAAGTATCACCCCAAATTTCCGTTAAGCACCGAATTCTTTAGTAAGATTTGGATGTATAATGTTACTCAGTTTGGGAATTTGTTACAAGATAGAGAATTACTATCTACTTATAATCAGGAGAGCCTTAGTGTGGTACGTTTGTGTATGTGTGAGTGTTTATTGTGCTTATAAGGCTTTTTTCCCTATATCTAAGTTAGAAAATAGAAACGTTCTTTTCACATCCATGTATGGCCTGGAAAATTATATATCCTGTATTGTGAAAATATTGTTATGGCTATTAAGTTCTTGTCCTATTTACCCCACCTGGTTTTTATGAAGATCTAATTTTTAAAAGAATGTGAAAATTTGAAAAAACTATATACTTATAAATTATAAAGCTCAAAAATTTGATGAATAACAATGAAAGGGCTTCCCTGGTGGCGCAGTGGTTGAGAGTCCGCCTGCCGATGCAGGGGACACAGGTTCATGCCCCAGTCCGGGAAGATCCCACATGCCGCAGAGCGGGTGGGCCCGTGAGCCAAGGCTGCTGGGCCTGCGCGTCCGGGGCCTGTGCTCCGCAACGGGAGAGGCCACAACAGTGAGAGGCCCGCGTACCGCAAAAAAAAAAAAAAAGCCAATTAAAAATATCTTTATTATTAAGTATCATAATATAGCAACACTACTCTAGAATTGAGAAAATAGTACATTAAAAAGTTAGCAAAGGGGGAGCTGAAATTTTTTTAACTCTCTGCTCTTCAGTGTGAGTACATATTTCATCCAATTGTATTTAAAGTGGATAATGAATTATAGAGTACACATCATAACCTAGAACTAGCATCCCTACCTCAAAAATAATTTTTTCCTATTAAATGCTGTCAAGTAATAAAATAGGTAAACCAAGGAGAGAGAGCAACTTAACTCAGTGGCTTTACAGGACTGGAGGGAAAGGGAGAAGAGGGGAAAGGGAGACCTTAAAAAAAGGTAAAGAAAACCAGAGAAACATGTTAACAGGGATATTTTGCATCCTTTTCTCCTACAAAATTTATTTTCCTAAGGACAATATCAAGAAGAGAAAAGAAATTGAGATTGCAGAATGAGTTAAAAATATTTGGATTTACCTGAAAGGTAGAGAAGTACCTTCCAATGTGGATCCGCCTTTTACTCCTATGACACTCTCTTCCTAGTGATTCTTTGCTTTTGTCATCAGGTACTTCACTGTGGTCTTTTCCCTGAACTCCTAAATCTGCAACATTTGTTATTTCATTTCCCTTCTACATAGAGCATGTCATAGTTTTTCAGTTATAGCTCACTAAGTATTAAATACTAAAAACTTAACTGTGGGCAAGGCATCAGGGATATAAGATGGGCATAGTCTCTGTCCTGTGATTTGTGATTTTACAACTTGAGATGAGAGGGAGAGAATACAGCCCTAAAGTAGACGATGTCAAAGGTAATAGATGGCCTCACAAAGGTAGCGTAGAAGCCTTTGGTAATGCTTAACAGAGCAGCCTTAGTCCGATGCATCAAAGTAAGACTTCTCTAAGTATTGATAGTTAATCTGAGTCCTGAATGAGAAGTACCTATTAATCAAGGAACTCATGATGGGGAAGAAGAGGGGAGGTTGTATCCAGAGGGTTGGAAGGGGAGAAAACAGTCTGCTCAACAAACTAAGCGAAACTGGAGGAAAGAGAAGAAACAGATCGATAGCATGAAATAAGTAAGGGGAGAGAAGGAGGCAGGTAATGGAGGACATTGTAAATTTTGCTAATCCAGCTGAAAGGTATCAGCAAGCAGACATCCCAGTGTTTTAAGCTGGGGAAATATGATCAGATATGCATATTTAACAAAAAATTCTGGAAATAATGTGAGAACCAAATGCAGGTAGATTCAGGGAAACCAGTTAGTTAGGTGGCTAATATAGTAGTTTAAGAAGATGTTCTTGCCTTGGGCAAGGATTGTGGTAGTGTGGACGCAAAGGGTTATTTAGAGACAGGAATATTCAATTTGATGTGCCTGTGAAACGTGTGAGTATGTTCAGTGGGCAGTGGATTGATGGGCTGAAGCTCAGGAGAGCCATCTGGGCCAGAGAGGTATTCCTTTGAGAGAAACATTACAGTGATAGTAATTGAAGCCACCAGAGTGAATAAGACTGTGGAAGGAAAGCATGTAGAGGAAGAGAAAAGAGCGTAAGATGGAGCCATGATGAGCTCTTCTAGAAAAGGGTTATATGCAAGAGGAAAAGCCAGGAAATGAGAACACAGTTGTAGTGTCATCAAAGTCCAAGAAAGAGGCATTTTAGAGAAAAAAATAATAGAAAACAATGTAGTAATATTGACAAACAGTAACTAACATTTTTAAATGCTTCCTCACTCTAATCAGTGCTACCACAAATTTTCTTGTCACGGCACACGTTGCAAATGATAATATCACTGTAGCACACATTGTTCAAGGAAGCCAGACTGGGGGCAAGGAGGTTTGAGAGAGGGGCACAAGTCATTTTTTCCTTGCATGCCACCCAGGAATTCAGCCTAAATAAACAATATAAGTTTCTCTGATTTTACCACACTCTGCTCCCACGTTCACTCTGAAGTACTTTTGTTACCCAAAAAAGTGGGTTCACCTCTTGGTGAGTGTCGAGCCAGAAGACACAGCCAAGCCAAAGAGCAGGAGAAGGAAGGATTTATTATTTGCAGCAAGTAAGAACACCAGGGATCTTTCCCAAAGCAGTGTCTTCTCCAACAGCAAAATTGGGGAAGTTTTAAACTAAGGGTACCTGCGTATTCATGAGGGGCTTGAGCAGAGCAGAGTTCAGCATAAAATTGGGGTAAAGGCCTGCAGAGTCCACGCTGTGGTTGATTTTGAAGTTACAAGGGTCAGAAAAGGTCAACATCAACATCCCTTAGGTTCCAGTTGATTTAGTGGTTGAGGCCTCAGGCTAGTCTTTACCATTGAAACAGAACTGGGAGTGGTTACAACTGATCTGTTTTCTTTGCTATTGTTACTTCTCTTGACTGATAACAGTCCTTTGTTCATGCATGCTTTTGTTCCCTGAAGATCATTAATTACTGAGACCTGTTCAAAGACAAGCATGGCTTAGGCCAAAAATGGCTTCTCTTATATCAAGAAAGCAGTGCTTGGTTCACCCGGGAACCTATCTGCTTATACTTTATTCATTCTTGGTGCAAAGATGACTTTCCAAAACCCTAAATGGAAAAAGGGCAGAAACCTGTATTCCTGAGGAGTCCCCAGACATATTTAACATACTTCCCTATTTTAATTGCCTTCTCTTCATCCTGTTGGTGAGGAAAGGATTCTCTTCTGAGGGTTATGGGGATGGCTGGACACAGGACACCCAACCCTGGGCAGATGAGATGGACAACAGTTGATAAGTCCCATGTACTCATGGCCTGGGGGAGGAGAAGGTCACACCACACAGGGCCAATGGGGGTTGCACCCTGGGCTGTGGGAGGCCGATTTTATAGTATCAGGAGGATGTGGTACCCCATTTCCCACGGAAGAGTGATTGGTGTGTGAATAATTCCAGCAGCTTACAGGGAATGGAAGTCCACTACTCAGAGGTGAGTGGGAACTGTACCTGGTCACTGTGATAGGAGGTTGTTTGGCTATTGGACCTTATCCACAGGAGCAAAGTGGGGAGGGGAACTTGTAGTTAGGCCATTCAAATCCCTCTCTGTTTTCCCCAGATCTCAAGGCACACATGATACTGGGCCTATATCTTAGGCCTTATGCCTCATTCCCATGAAAGCCCAGAGAGTACAATTTGGCTACTTGGATTTGAACACTGAATATCCCTGAATGTTTTGAACTCTAAACACAGAGGATGGAACTCCCTATCTCTCTCTCACTCCTATTTTCCTCCCCAATCCCAATGACTATTTTCCAACGTAGAATAGGAAACCTTAGATTCAGTTGTTGCTTTTCCATAATGTGGAAGAATGTTTTGAGCTGAGCCCTCCAGGCTTGGTTCTTGAAATGCTAAAAGAGAAGAGGAAGGATTTAGAAAATCCTCTCTGAAGATAGAAGCCTTGCTTAAAGGCTTTTTGTCTAGCCCAAAAGGTCAAGTGCCCATCAGTCCCTGCCCTGGGAAGGCAAACAGTAGAGTTTTTATTGGGGTGAAGACTTGCAAGAACAAGTCTTTGGTGGGAATTTACATGTATCTGTTTGATATTTGTGAACTTTAGAGTCTCTGCTTAGAATTGTTATCTTACTATATTTTATTATATGTTTAGAAGTTCTGCTCTATCCATAAGTTTTAAACATCCTGCATATACATATAATACATCCCTGTTACCCACACCAACAATCACTTAAAATTTCTTTTGTCTATGGCCTTGGACATTTTTCCCCACTGAATTAGTTCTAGGACTTATACTTACGTGACTGTGTAGATGGCTTTGCTACCCTCAGAGCTGGGGATTATAGGAGAAGCAGAAACTGAGTGGCTGGGAAGTGTTAGATTTGGTGACAAGCAGAAGTGGGCATAAGGAATTCAATTTGGGTCATACTGATTTTGAAGTGTGGTGAGACACCAAAGAAAAGACCTAGCTTGAAGTTCAGGAAGGGGTCAATCTTGGAAGAAAGGCTTGAAAGTCATCAGTTTACAATTTACATGAGTAAATAGATAGTTCTCACGAGAGCACATACAAAAAGAGAAGAATGCTGAAGCCCCAGGAACATGGGAGGTAGGCTCGCTGGGTCTGTAGAACTGAAAGAGAACGCAATGATACTCACTTTGCAGGCTTTCCAGAATTACCCTGAGTGAATACCCCGTCTCAGGAATCAAGTTGTTTATATTCACAAGTCCTTGTTGTTTTGATGTTTCGTCTTGGTCACCATCTGTCTGGAGTTTACCTCTGAACAAGTGTTTGAAAAGGGTTCAGAGTTTGCCTCTGAACAAGTGTTAGAAAAGGGTTGCAAACTCTCATCGGGTTCTACTCTAGCATCACAACCCCAAACTCCCAGCCTCACACTCAACTGATACCGCTACATTGATATTGGATAATCAGTGACAGTTACGGTATACTTCCACAATATTCATTACCAAAAAATTCATACTCAGTATAATACCTGAAGTGCCCAGAATGTGTCTCTCAGATATACATGAAGAATATCTATGACACTCTTGTTCTCAAAATGAGTATTTTCTGCTTTCTTGGACTAAAAGGGGAAGCATGGCTTTTAATTATAAATTTAAAATCATGGGGGAAATGTGTTCCCTCTCAGAGTCTTGAAGAATTTGCTCTGCCAATTGGAACAGTAAAATACCATTTTCCACATTTTTTTGTCTGCTTCATATTTGTGAGGTTTGCACAGAACTTCTAATGTAATGTGTTTCTAGAATCCAGTTTATAATGGTACTGCATGAGTTCGTTGATAATCCCATATGACTCATAAGGAAAAAGAAACAAGAAATAGTGTCACCATGTGCTTTGTTTTGAACATGTTAACTAAATATTACAAGAACAGATTAGAAAAGCAATCCCTTTATTTAGTTGAGTAATTGCCCACTTGAATCCCTAAAGATCAGTTATTGTAACATGAACTATAAGATTTCCACTAAGAGTCTTAAATGAGTCAATAAAAGGTCATGTTTATATACGTTACAAACACTTGAAAGAATAATATTAACATTGACTCTCAGGCCATGCGTACACTTGCCCAGTGACAGGTATTTCTCTAGGAAATAAGCAGCTTTCGACATCAGTATTCTTCTAAATGTGCAGCAGATGTGACCATTGAAAATCATTTTCAGTATCTTTTCATTGAATAGTAATATAGAGAACCCAATGCTAAGTTCACTGGTATCGAAGGAAGTCTTGTTTAATGCCATGCTGTTGATATTGGCCATTCAATTCATAGATGCAGAAAGCCTCAGAATTGTGTAACTGATGTGCTATTTCAGCACTGTTGTTTTTAATCTGGCAAAGTAGATATTAAAAAGAGAGAAGGTTTCTCACTATTCTTTTCAGTCCAGTTTTAGCAGACAAATTGATACATGTGGTTGAATTTGAAAAAATGACTATGTACTTCGCAATTATAAAAGAATATGGATTCTTCTTTCCTATCAAGGATTCGAGATCACTAAGGATATGTGATCCCTAATAAAACTTGGTTTAAAAGTTTTCATACTCTCAGAATACACTTCTCAGTTACTTGTACTATAAAATGATGTAATGAAATATGTCACATGAGTTAAGTTGTAAAAGTCAGAAGTGAAAACAAAAGAAAAATAAAACCCTCTACTTTAAAACTTAAAAATAAAAACCTTATGACTTTTCATTTTTTGATGAACACCTAATCATATATCAAAAAATTCAGTGTGTTCTCTTAGACCCAAGTAGTATGGCAAGTTAGTAAGGAATTTTACTATTTCAAATTATTTGTTAGAGTGTTTCTTTGTCATATTGAAAAACTTAATCTCTTTGGTTTATAACTGTTACATTTTTGAGAGTTACCCTTTAGAATTTAGGGCCTAAGATTAAAGTCATAATTTTAGACCTAAACTGAGGGTACACTTTTACTACAATTTCCAGTCATTTTGGGGGGTGAGGGGAATCTGTTGGAAAAATTTGTGATTCATTAACAAATAATAATAAGTCATCATGACTCTTAGAAGAGCATTAGAAAGCCAAAGAGGTCTTGTGTGGATGACACCTAAGTTGAAGTTTCTAAACTGGTGGAAATGTAATGTTTGAGAACAGATTATAGCAAAGCACTTAGAAATTATGAGTCCATTAGATTGAAGACATCTAAAAAATCCCTTGTAAAACCAAACTCTGGACTGGTTTTTACACATCTCCAGAAATTCAATTTCTTACAAAATCAGAGTCCTTTGTAGTCAAAGGAAGACTTAAGTGCAACTACATTTGGGCTAGTTCAGATTCTCTGCCCTGTGCCACCAGGAGAGATCAGATCCTTGGGTATCTGCCTGGGATCTTGGAAGTAAGCAGGATTTGCAAGTGCTGGTGCAGAGTAATTGCTAATAGAAAATTGAGAAATTCTTGGAAACTCCATTCCGGGAGCCAAAATTTGGAACTTTGAGGGTAGTTAGGATATGCAGCAGAACCCAGAAAGTGTACGTAGTTTTGAAGCTAGAACGGCGCTCCAGTTTCTGCAAACATCTCTAAGGCCTGACACTAAAGGTAACTTACAGACTTGGAGTTGTGAGGAATCACACTATGTACAGGTGACTCCTGCCATCTTATGGAAACGCCAGGAATTCAGATCTCATCTTTATAATCATGATTGATTTGACAACTTATCCCAACATTTCTCAGATATCAGAGTCCAGTTGGAGTGAGATAAACCTAAAAACCATCTTCAAATTGTCCTCCCATTTTCCTCAAAACCTTGGGGAGTGAATGTGGTCCAGCACTAGCTTTGGTTTTGGCAAATCGGGATAAGGAATACTGCTACCATGAAATCATTTATTCTCTGCAATGAAGGAAAAGAATCAAGGGGATTAAGGAATCAACTCTTAGGCAGGTGTGTTTTCTCCAAAGGAGAAATTGTGATCTGTGAAATTCCACAGAAGGGAGAAGAGTGGAATCTTTTTCCCCCAAACGCAAGAGAAAGAATTAAACAGTAAGGCCAAGTAAGTACTCATAATGATATGCTGAAAGATGGAAGTTGAAAGAAATGAAAACTGATGTTACTGGGGAAAACAGGGAAGAAGTTTTAGTTGTAGGAAATTGGAAGAGCATGACTTTTTTTTGGTGAGATAATTTCTTAAAAACTTCAGCTAGATGTGCAGAAATGGTTCTTGCCTCAGGTTCACAAGGGCTTCAGGAATTTAACCCACCTTTGTTGATAAGATTTGCAAAATAATGGTTCCGTCATTTGTTGAAAAACTTTACTTGCTATTCAGCATATTTGTTTATACACAGAGGTCCCCTCTTCTTGAGATAAAGCTTGGTAGTCATCCAGTCCAAACCCTGGCACCGCTATGCTATTTGTCATTGTTCTTATGGAGATATGTACATATATATCTCCATACAAAGGATAAATAAGGGTGTGCTATATTTATTTGAGGCCTCCAGGAGAAAGGTGCTCTTACTCAAAGAACATAAGTGAACAGAGTCAGGCAGTTTTCCATTCCCAGAATCCCATTAAAGAATGGATGTTGGTTCTAAGAGCAGAAATAGCATCAGTGAAACTAGAGTGTAGAAACCTACTTCTCAGTGTGGCCTGCAGACCAGCATCAGCATCACCTGGGAACTTGTTAGACAGAAATTTAGAATCTCTGGTGCTTCCCCAGTCTTACTGAATCAGAATCTGCATTTTACCATGCTCCTCAGTTGATCTGTTTGCACATTAAAGTTTGAGAACCGCTGATGTGGACTACTCTTTCCAGAAACTTGGCTGTACAGAAAGTAAAGGAGATGTGAAGGAGGTCCTAGCTAGAGGTGGACCATAGGTTCATGGCATTTTTTTTTTTAAATTTGGACAAACCTTGAGTATGGAAGGAGAATGACATTATTTTAATGACAATGTGTGAGGGGTAAAGGGGGCCGGTCTTTTAAATTAACTAAATAATCCTTAATAAGTGTTTTCCACACTAAAAACCAAAAACAGTAGGAACTATGTTGCATATACTGGCTAGATGCTCATCAGATTCTTCCTGAACACACAGAATAACTTCATACACTTAGAGCTGCAAACTGCCAAAGAAAATCAATCCCAATACACATCAGACTGTGACAGAAGGGAGACATAAACTTTCGCTGTTACTAAGCTCCTAAGATTTCATGCTTTATTTTTAACCGTGGCACAACTTAGTCTATCCTAATTCATAAGTTGGCATCGTATGAGGGTTCCTAAAATATTTGTTAAAGATTTAGAGATCAGGTGATAGCAAGAAAAATGACCTTGAAATTTAGAAAGATGATGATCCCTGTTACGTAGAGGCAAACATTTGCTAAAACTGTTGTGTGCAGTGACTTGAAAGGCAGACGAGGCTATTTGCCTAGTCAGTCAGAAGCTTTAGGGGATGTGGTTGTGGGGAAAAAAAATCACAGAATTACTTTATTTTGGACATCATTGACTACTTTCAACAAGGTATTACCATTAAAGAGAGAAACTCAGGAGTAAATTGGGCATTTTGCAAGCAGAAATGAAAGAGAATACAGAGTCCTGAAATTCTGTGCCTTGTAAAGTTGGAAAAGGTAGCTGCTTATAGACACTGAGCAGTTGGTGATGGTATTTTTAAAGGACTGAACAACAAAGATCCAGTGAAATGTGTCACGTGAATAATATAAATCAAGGGTAAAATCAATGAAGTGTATGTACAGTCTTCCCACTCTAGATAGGTGGTCCCAACTAAATGAAGGGAGAAACAAGTTGGTAAAAAGCAATAAAATAAAGATATTTGAGAACTACATCTGGAAATGAACTTTGGATATGTGATTACTGGTACATGTAAAATTAGAATAAAACAAATCAGCGGTCTACTGGTTTGAGAGAATTTTATTGCCAAAAATCACAAATTTGAACTAAAGAAGCCTTTGACTGTTTCAGGTTTAAACAAATGAGTAATAATAATAAAACCTTGAACCCCCAATTTTCCATCAGCATGAAGCAAACTTTGAAGGCTGTAGAGCCCCAAAGGTATTCTCTCTAACACTCATTTCCAATGCAGCCATGGAGAGTAATGGATTAAGAGGGGTCTCCAAATGGGTGGACCAAGGGGCCATGGAGAAAATAGATGTAATAATTCCTCCTAGAGAGACGAATTGGATCTTAATCCAGGTACTTCCCCCGCAACATGCTCAAGGTGGGTGACCTTCACAAAGTCTTCTCAGTGAGATTTCAGAACTGTAATGGGCAAGTCCACTGTCTTTTATTCTTTCTCTTTCTGACTAAGTTACATTCTATGTTCCAGCATTGGGTAGAGTGTGTGTGTGTTAGAGAGAGAGAGAGAGAGAAGGTAGCTAAAAAACTTATTTATTTGGTTCACAGGTTCTAATACAAAAGAAGCCATCTATGGACTATTGGAGAGGACTACACCTCACCAAAAGGTACAGCACTTTGAGTTCAATGCAGTCACTGGAAAGAATTTGATTTTTCCCCTGTGAGGAGGATTGTATATGAAAAGAAACAAGTAAATTTGTTACTTAATGATCAAAAGACTAGACTGTGTTAGAAAATGGTTAGATATTCATCAAACCTGTTTCTTCTTCCTTGGCAAATAGGAAGATTATACCTGCAAGCCTCCTTTGCAATTAACTTTCGCATGAACAGTTCTGTTTAATGGAAAGTGGGAGAAAATGATGAACACCTACCTGTTAATATTTCTTCTGAGAGTGTCATGTAGTTCTCTTTTGTCTTTCGGCTGTGATCTGTGGTAATGTGTTCAAGATAAAGGTAGTACAAGATGAAAAAAGAAAAAAAAAAAAAGGTAGTACAAGATGGAAGCACCTCCAAATCCCTCCTTAGAGGGAAGTCACAAGAGGAAGCCATGAGAAACAAAGCATCATTGACTATATGGGTTACAGTAGCTAGCATTCTATGAAATATATCATTGATCCATTTCCTCCATCGCTACTATTTCTGTTCAATCTACATAATCTCTTCATTCTAAAACATTATCAGCACAAATCACAGGGTAATATTATAGGTATGATTGTATTTGTTTGTAAACATTCTATAAATTTTCACTGACTATGGCATCACCTTCAAATTAGTTACATAGACTGTAAGGATTCAAACTGCCTCTTATTGACTCATATACCTCAATTTTTTCTACAGTCCTTGAATCACTCCCTAATTTCATTTCTCTGGAAATTTTCTATTCATTTCTCAAGGCTTCTCGTAAATGAAGATTTTTCAGTCATCTCAGCAGGGCTGGGGTTTGGGGGGGTAGTTGTTTTTTCTGCTATTCCTTCCATTCCTCAGTGCATGCTACATAGCACTTTTTTTTATTTTTTGCGCTTTATAGTTTATTTCATTGCCATTGTTTTAATCTTAAAATATTTATTTATTTGGTTGTGTCAGGTCTTGTGGCAGGCGGGCTCCTTATTTGCAGCTTGCGGGCTCCTTAGTTGTGGCATGTGAATTCTTAGTTGCAGCATGTGAACTTTTAGTTGCGGCATGCATGCAGGTTCTAATTCCTGGACCAGGGATCGAACCCGAGCCCCCTGCATTGGGAGTGCAGAGTCTTAACCGCTGTGCCACCAGGGAGGTCCCACATATCACTTTTATTTTATTATAAATGTTTGCTGTGTCTGTCTTTAATTGTGGGTATCTCCTGAAAAAAAAGTCAATTTACCTTCATACTGCCCTTCCCTGGCATAATTCATAGCACATATTAATGTCTTACATAAATAATAAACATAATAAATGAAAAAGTACCAACAGATACGTTATTCATGCTGGCCAGTTTGTTCAGCCAATTCACTGACAAAAGCAGATTTGTTGAAGAACATACTTAGGGAATTTCTTCAATCATATATTTTCCTAACATATTTTTATAAGCTCTTACTCATTATTGTTGGACTTCTCACCTAATAACCTATTTAGCACAAAGCTTCTGTATTATATTTTATTATGTTCTTACACTTTCTTCATGGTAGTTTTAATAGTCATATTTCAAACAGTCTGAGAAGCCATCACTCTGAAAGGGAAAAATAGTAGTTATTTCATCCTTCTCCCCAGACACAACTAGAATGAGTCTTTGATGTAGATTGTTAGTACAAAGCTAAACTGGTAGTCTAAACTGTATTCAAAAACCAAATAACATCATTAATTTTATAGAAGATGTTGGGCTTAGAATTATAAACCCTTGTCTATTTTTGTCTTACTGAAAATTGAAAATTGACTTCTGATTAAATTATTAAATGCTTTGAATTACACTATAAAAATTAACTTCTAGGGGCTTCCCTGGTGGCGCAGTGGTTGAGCGTCCGCCTGCCAATGCAGGGGACACGGCTTTGTGCCCCAGTCTGGGAAGATCCCACATGCCGTGGAGCAGCTGGGCCCACACTATGCAATGAGATGAGATCAAATTATTTATAAACCCCTGCTCTGCCAGCAAGTGATGTCTCTTGGACCTCATCAAGAAAGAAATTCAACACAAGCTCACTTTCTAACTTAGAACTGAATTTTATAATAAGGTGTCATTCTTTAGAAACCAGCAATTACTTTATGCTCACACTATATTTATTTCCTTGGCAATGTCAGACACTTGCCTTGAACATTTTTGTATATGACTCAGTATTCATAACAGTGACAGTTGAAGTCAAAGTTTTCCTTCACATTTCCTCTTATTTATTTAGTTTTCAAGATATTTTGCCACCAAACACATTTAAAGTTTCCTATGATAAGTCAGCAGATGAAAGCTGTGAACCTATAATATAAGGCACTATGCTAAACGCCTAGAGCTGCAATGCAAAAGCAAAGAGCTACAATGCAGCACAATTCACAAAACAGCTAACGTTCTGGGACTTTTCAGTTTAGTTGGAGCAAAACTAGCAAAATAAGCCAATGCATTAGAGGTGCCAAATGAGTGATAATAACAAAAAACTATGTTTCTATAATTATTTAAAGTATCTTTTTTAAAAAATTGATGTCTAGTTGATTGACAATGTTGTGTTAGTCTGGTGTACAGCAAAGTGATTTGGTTATACATATATATACATATTCTTTCTCATATTCTTTTCCATTATGGTTTGTTACAGGATATTGAGTATAGTTACACAGTAGGACCTTGTTGTTTATCTATTTTATATATAGTAGCTTTTATTTGCTAATCCCAAACTCCTCATTTATCCCTCACCCCCTATAGTTTGTTTTCTAATATGTCTGTGAGTCTGTTTTGTAAATAAGTTCATTTGTGTCATATTTTAGATTCCACACATAAGTGATATCATATGGTATGTGTCTTTGTCTTTCTGACTTACTTCGCTTAGTATGCTAAAGTATCTTTGTTTTTATATCAGTTGGTGACCAAGTATCAATTGGTCATCATTCAAACTATATAAGGTAGAATATAGAATTATAGGATAGAACTACACCTCCCTTTACACAGATCCATTACTATTGGAATTCAATATAGGAGTGCCTTTCCATTGTCTTCATTCAGGGAGAAATACTGAACAGATTTCTCTAGCAATACCTGAGTGGGGAAGTTGGTGATAGGCTTTCCTTTCCATCCACTTAGGGGTCCAGGATCTACTTTCCGATTCTCTGGGGCTTATGACTATCCTGAAATGATAGAAGGATTGTCTATATGAGGGTAAATCTAGTGAGGACTGAGCAAAATCTTGGGAAATGTGACAGGAATCATCTATTAACTTTGTTAAGACTCAGTTTCCTGAGAAAACTGATTTCATATTAGGTACTGAACTTAGTACCTAAGTTCAGAGATTGTTTTATGTGTGTTGTGCTTATTAAAAGGCACAATCTTTTTAAAGTACTTAACAAAATACCAGAGAATGATAAATTTTCAATAAATGTTACAGTTGCTAGAGGATTTGTGCCTCTTTCAAATGGGAAAATTGGTGGAAAATCAGCTATGCTCTACTTCATTCCTCCAGTAATTCTGGCAATTCTGAGATGCCCGTCCCACAAGGGCATGGCTGCATTGAGAAGCAGGGGTGTCTGTCACATTTGGAAGGAGCATTGAAGTGATAATGTTACCTAGTCCAAACTTATTCTCTCCTCACCACAGGCCAGTACATTGGGAGATGCGTTTTGGGGGCAAGGAATAACAACTTTATTCTGAAATTCAGCAGACCCAGAAGAAGGCAAACTCATATCCTAGGGAACCACCTTACCCGAGTTAGAATTCAGGCTTCTTTTATACTAAAAGTGGAGGGGATGTGGTTGCTTGTGGCGAACTTCTTGGTGTCAGAATCCTTTGTTCTTGCATGTGTCCGCGTAGGTCAGGTCATGATGTTTCTGTAAACCTCCAGCAGGACAAATGTTATTCTCTGTTCTGCAACTTTTTATCTCTATGTGAATGAAAGAGTGTTATACCTTTAAAGGTCAGAGCCTCGAGAATAGGCTATCCTATATATTTCAGGCTGTAGGCAACATTCTCCTACAAAAGGTGCAGAGCCAGCATGGCTAAGCATAGGCAATAGGACACAAAGGTTAAAGTAAAAGAAACAGATCCAGCATGGAGTCAGATGTGTTCTTCCCTATTACAATAAGAGTGGTGGAGAACCACTGTTCTAGATCTTGAAGCCAAGGACACTAATTATTTTGAATCTTCATAAGTGCAGATAATTTTTTGTATAAAGCAGATGTCTCAAAATTTTTTGCTGACCTGAACTAAAATTTAAAGTTAGATGTCATTCTAGTTTTTCATTCAAAACTAGATTTTATGCTAATTCCAGTGGCTTCCAAAAACAATTTTTTTTTTTGAGAAAGAAATCATTTATCTAGTGAGGAAAGAGTTTCAACTGGCGCTGTGAAATAACAACATAGCTGAGTAAGAATATAATGAACAATAAGTAGAATGTGGTCTTTTGATCATGGAGAGCAATGTTTGGAGCATCAAGTTTGCTCTGTATGGGTGTTAGTATTTGTAAATATTCACGGTAACCATTCAGCCAGATTGCCACTTAGAAGCAACGTCAAGGCAAACAACTCAATCTACTTCCTCCTGGCTGTTCAAAAAGTAACAACATGCCCTACAATCACACCTAAATCTGAAAACTGTCATTTCAGGAATTGTGCAGAGGAAAAAGAAAATTCTTAAAACTACTTTTGTTCCAAGTTAATGATAACCTGATGTCCAAAACATGGATTGGAGAAATTAATTTTGTTTAGTAATTTATTTCACTTTAGACTAAAATTGCTATGAAGATACCTCGGCCTCCTAGAAACAAAGGAATTTTTTTTTAATGTTTCCAGAAAAAGTTAAAATATGTCACAGGATTCTTAGACTCACTCTTTTTAATGGAAAAATGAATGAAAGGCAACTTCACTTGATATAAAATAATGTAGATTTCACTTTAGTTTTAAAGAAAATTGTTCATATCAAATTTATAAATTTTCCATTTTAAGTATCTGCTAAAAGAGTGCTTTGTGACTATGTTAATTTTTTCACTTTTCTGTCTCAGTTAATTGAGTACCCTGTGATTAAACTGTCATCTGTATTTAATCGTCGATTTTGTAATGCAAAATGAACTGTTAAGATAGTATTTACATAATTTAATGGGTTTATGAGTTAGTGTTTCCATAATAGATATTAGTGTAATTTATATTTGCCTGTTAATGTATTGAAAAAAAATATTGGTGATTTGGGCTTACTATGCAGGGACCAAATAATATATATGGGCTACATTACATAATATATTTGCTTCATTAAAATATATATGATTTCAGTATTTTGTAGGCCAGAACATGAATTATATTTTCAATATCACTTCATAAATTTATAAACAAGAAGATATTATATTACCCACACACTCTCTTTTTCAGAATGTAGAAGTCCACTAACAATACACTTCTTTTAGTATATACCTTTAAAATTTTGACAATGTAGCCTTTCTCAAAGTACATTGAGGGTAATCAACTAATGATGTGCATATTTTTAAGTTTAAAAAAATTAAGACCCTTTTAGAAAATGTTTTTGGAAAAATCTACATATAATTAGGGATAAAAACTCATTTTCCAAAATGAACTCTTAAATACCCATGATCAAAATTTGAAATACTGAGGAGCAGCTTTGCAACTCCTCGAATCTCTGTGTGCTTCAGCCTCCTTGCCTCCTCTCCAGCCTCCATCACGTCCATCAGGGTGACCCAGAAGTCCTACAAGGTGTCCACCTCCAGCCCCCGGTCCTTCAACAGCCGCTCGTACACCAGTGGGTCGGGCGCCTCCTCGGCCTTCTCCCAGGTGGGCAGCAGCAGCAGCTTCCGGGGCGGCCTGGGCAGCAGCATGAGTCTGGCCGCAGGTTACAGTGGGGCCCCAGGTCTGGGGGACATCACAGCTGTCATGGTGAACCAGAGCCTGCTGAGCCCCCTCAAGCTGGAGGTGGACCCCGACATCCAGGCCGTGCATACCCAGGAGAAGGAGCAGATCAAGATCCTGAACAACAAGTTTGCCTCCTTCATGGACAAGGTACGGCACCTGGAGCAGCAGAACAAGATCTTGGAGACCAAATGGAACCTCCTGCAGCAGCAGAAGACAGCCCGGAGCAACACAGACAACATGTTTGAGAGCTACATCAACAACCTCTGGCGGCAGCTGGAAACCATGGCCCAGGAGAAGCTGAAGCTGAAGCTGGCAACATGCAAGGGCTGGTGGAGGACTTGAAGACCAAGTATGAGGAAGAGATCCAAAAGCGCACAGACATGGAGAATGAATTTGTCATCATCAAGAAGGATGTGGATGAAGGGCTTCCCTGGTGGCGCAGTGGTTGAGAGTCCGCCTGCTGATGCACGGGACACGGGTTCGTGCCCCGGTCCGGGAAGATCCCATATGCCGTGGAGCGGCTGGGCCCGTGAGCCATGGCCGCTGGGCCTGCGCGTCCAGAGCCTGTGCTCCGCAACGGGAGAGGCCACAGCAGTGAGAGCCCCGCATACCGAAAAAGAAAAAAAAAAAAAAGAAGGATGTGGATGAAGCTTACATGAACAAGGTAGAGAGCTGGAGTCCCGCCTGGAAGGGCTGACTGACGAGATCAACTTCTACAGGCAACTGTATGAAGAGGAGATCCACGAGATGCAGTCGCAGATTTCTGACACCTCCGTGGTCCTGTCCATGGACAACAGCCGCCCTCTGGACCTGGATGGCATCATCACCGAGGTCAAGGCCCAGTATGAGGAGATCGCCAACCACAGCCAGGCTGAGGCTGAGACCATGTACCAGATCAAGTACAAGGAGCTGCAGACCTTGTCTGGGAAGCACAGGGATGACCTCCGTCGCACAAAGATTTCCGAGATGAACCGGAACATCAACCGACTCCAGGCTGAGATCGAGGGCCTCAAAGGCCAGAGGGCTTCCCTGGAGGCCGCCATTGCTGATGCCGAGCAGCGTGGGGAGCTGGCCGTCAAGGATGCTCAGGCCAAGCTGGCTGAGCTGGTGGTTGCTCTGAGAACGGCCACGCAGGACATGGCACGGCAGCTGCGCGAATACCAGGAGCTCATGAACGTCAAGCTGGCCCTGGACGCGGAGATCGCCACCTACCGCAAGCTGCTGGAGGGCGAGGAGAGCCGGCTGGAGTCTGGGATGCACAACATGAGCATCCACACCAAGACCACCAGCGGGTACTCAGGTGGGCTGACCTCAGCCTACGGGACCCCTGGCCTCAACTACGGCCTGAGCTCCTACCAGTCCAGCTTGGGCTCTGGAGGGGGCTCTGGCTCCTTCAGCCGTAGCAGTTCCAAGGCTGTGGTTGTGAAGAAGATTGAGACCCGTGATGGGAAGCTGGTGTCGGAGTCCTCTGACATCCTGCCTAAGTGAAAGGCTCCCGCGATCCCTTCCAGCCTCCCCGCTCACTTGCTCCTGCAAGGAGTTATGCAGGGGAGTGTTGGAACCAAAGACCTGAGGCTCAGTCCCGTCCTTAGCCCACCCCTGGGGGAGTCAACTGCCTGGGGCTCCCTCTGTTGCCCACGCCCCCAACTAAAAGCCAATCCAAGTGTCTTTTTCAGAATAAAGCTTCAGCTGGTTCTGCCAACAACAACATCAAAAAATTGAAATACTGAGATTCAAAATTAAGACAATAATAGCGTCTCTGCCATGGAAATATAATGTAGATCAATCATGTAATTTTCCTATCAATTACTAGATTGTTGAAATAATACATGTATTCTATATGTCCACATATGTATATGTTTCTATAACTTTTTCCAAGAGTAAAGAATAGTGAAATAAATATTTTAAGAAAAAACTGCGTTTTTGATGCCAGATTGCCTCGTAGAAATATTACCAACTTAAAATATATTGAACAGTATATTAAAGTGCGCATTTCTTCATGCCCCCTTCCAATTAGAATAGTATAAATTGTAAAACCATTGCTAATCTGGTAGGTAAAGAATACCTGCGATGTTTCATTAGTTTACATTTATTTCATTACTAGTGCATGTTGTTGTTCTTTATCTATTTATAGTTGGTTTTCTCTTTTGCTTCTGTGACTTTTCTCTTTAAGTATATTAAATGAGATACATTTAAGGCCCAGCATCCAGTCCACCTTTAGACCAAGGACACAAGCCCTAGAAGTCAACCTAGGGCAGCAAGAATTCCCTTACATAGTAGTAGGTAGACCGAAGAGTGCTGACGTGTCTCCTGTACCAGGATAACAATATAATTTTGGCAATGGACCTGAAACTCACAGTCACTCTGACTGGCAGCTTGCCACACATGTAGCATTATATAAAAACTTCAGGCATGCCTCTGCAAGGAACTCCAGAGGCGTGAGGGAGCTCCTTTCATCCTTTGAGATTTTTTTATCCTAGTTCTGCATATAAATCAAAGTGAAGAAAATTTCAACTCAGTTGTCATTCTTGTCCATATTCAAATTTGGATCAATTCTTTGTAGTCTGGCCTACCCCTCACTTTCCAGGAACAGAACTTATTTTCTATGAGAAATTATCTCTGTGCCATATTCTGTGTGGCTTGGATGAGCTAATAGCACATAAAAAGGTTCATGTGGCCAAGGATGACCAATCACAGAACTCATCTCTGACTTCCTGATTATACTTATTCTGGAGTACATGTCCTAATCAGAGCAAATTTAAGCTTATCTTAGATTTTGCTGGTGGGATTCCTTTCTTGTTTGGGGTAGCTGAGAAAGTAGGATGCAACCCTGAAACTGCCCATGGTCCCCTTGCCAGCAGAAGAAAAGGGCTTGTATGAAAATGAAGCCAATATATAGGAAAGCATAATTCAGAGATGGAAAAAGAGTTCAGATGCTGTAGCTTAAACAGTTGAATCTAGCTTTACATAGGTTTTCCAGTTAAATGAACAAATATATCCTTTCTATTTGAGCCAATTGTGTTGGGGTTTTGATATCAACACTGAAAGATTCTTGACTGATACAGTAATCCATGTTTTTTGTCCCTTTTTCTTTTGGGGTGTACATCTTTTCATTGATTTGTAAAAATTCTCTTTACCTTTAATCGTGTTTATGGTATTTTTTGACAGAATTTTGATGATATTACACTTTTACATTTTTACATTAAGTCTAACCTTTACTTTCTTCCTGGCATGACTCCCTTTTATAAAATCATAATACACCTATTCATTTCACCTATTTTTTTTTTTAATTCTCACCTGCTACACACAGTAAATTTCCCTGTTTTTGCAGGTCTTTCTTTTGTTTCATTGCTTTCTTTATCTTTTAAGATAGTACCACACTCATTTTGGTTATATTATCTTTTTTTTTTAACATCTTTATTGGAGTATAATTGCTTTACGATGGTGTGTTAGTTTCTGCTTTATAACAAAGTGAAGTCATATTATCTTTTAACACTTGTTAAAATTTTTTGTCCCTCAATAATTTTCCTTGCTGTTCTTATACTTGTAGTGTCTAGATAGAATTTTACAGTCATTTTACATAGCATATCTCAGCTGTTATTTAAATTTTCTCAGTGATATTTTACAGTATTTCCTAAAGAGGGCCTGTACATTTTCTTCTAATTTTTCCCCAAGGAACTCTATAGTGTTTACTTTGTAAATTAATTTTTTTCCATTAGAGTGTATTACTGTATGTATTGTGAATATATTAGAAAACTATGGGTTCGGGCATATTTTTTTGTTTGTTTGTTTTGTTTTGTTTTGTGGTACGTGGGCCTCTCACAGTTGTGGCCTCTTCCGTTGCAGAGCAGCAGGCTCCGGACGCGCAGGCTCAGTGGCCATGCCTCACGGGCCCAGCCACTCTGCGGCATGTGGGATCTTCCCGGATGGGGGCACGAACCCACGTCCCCTGCATTGACAGGCGGACTCTCAACCACTGCGCCACCAGGGAAGCCCTCTGACATATTTTTTTCTAAGATATATTAATCATCGCATATTAGTTTTAATAATTATTTAACTAAATCTTTTGGGATTAATTGGTAGTGAGTTGCATTTCTGTAAACCTTAATAATTTGACTTATCCTTTCCAGTATAGATAACTCTTTTTATCCCTTTGTGAATTGGCTAATATTTCCAACAGGATATTACATATTACGGGTGATGAGTGTAGTTGTTTTATTTCTGACATTAATGGAAATACTTCGAGAGTTGCCAGTAGGGCTTCCCTGGTGGCACAGTGGTTGAGAGTCCTTCTGCCGATGCAGGGGACGCGGGTTCATGCCCTGGTCTGGGAAGATCGCACATGCCGCGGAGCGGCTGGACCCGTGAGCCATGGCCGCTGAGCCTGCGCGTCCGGAGCCTGTGCTCTGCAACGGGAGAGGCCACAAGAGTGAGAGGCCCACGTACCACAAAAACAAAAACAAACAAACAAAAATTTGAGTTGCCAGTAATATTGTGATGATTGTAAGTGTATGTATATGCATGTGATTTATATATTGTTAAAAGATAAACTGAGGCATATTACAATTTTTAAAAGCTTATACGAGCAAACATGAATTCCAATCAGGCAGTGCCAAACAGAAAGTGGTTAGGAACACTCCAGTGACGGGAGCTAGGAGCAAGGTGTCTGTTCTTCCTAACCTTGAGGCATTTGCAGGAATTGACTTTGGCTTAGGTTTCAGTTTGTTTACGTGGGCTATCACACATACAGCTTAAATTCACGTCACATGCAATGTGGTTGGATTGGCAGGAAAAGTCTTACTTAGGTCAGAGCAGCAAACATGATTTTCTACCAGGGATAGATATCAATATGTAACCAAAAACTACATGGGCACCTTGGTAAACTGGATCGTGCACTATTTACCTAAAGAAGCAACCAATATTCAGTACTGAAATTGTCAAATATTCTGGTTAAATCAAAGATCACAGTTTTTATGTATAAATGTTGGCGAATTGTAAAGGATAGGCAAGATTATGTTGTAGTAATGAACAATTTGAAAATTCTGATGACTTACAGCAACAAAGTTTATTTCCTGTCCATTCTACATGGCATCACAGTTTCGCTGCAGCTGTGCTGCATGTCTGCTGCATGTCATGTTCACTTGAGGCTGATTGAGTTGCAGCAGAGGACAAGGAGAACGTGGCAAAGCATCCAGTGGTCCTAAAAGCCAAAATTAGTAACATTTCACATACTGACACAGTCACGTGGCCAAGACCAATGTCTATGAAGGCAGTAAACATAATTCTTCTTGCAGTGGGGCAGAGAATAGCAACTAATTCAGTCTATAGTAACTCCTTCATAGTTTATGTGAATACAAAGTGGTACAAACAGAACTTGCCAGTGAACCACATTTGGCTTGTGGGCCACCGTCTTGTAAACTTTATTTCACACTCCTTAGTTTTAAATTCCGGTTCTAAAACTATATGATTGATAGTCTCCGATTCACTGAACCAAAAAATACAGTTGATTTAGTGAATTGCAGCTCTAAGCCTTTCAATGTCCACTGAAAAATTGGAGAAGCAGAACTCCACAATAGCCTTTGGTGACCTTGTTGGAAGAATCATTGAACCATAAATCATGAGTAATCATTTCACAAAACTAGAATTAAAATTCTTTTCTGAAAAGTCAAGACAAACACACAATCTCATGTTTTTACCTTACAAATTCTTAAACTTGCCCAAATATCTAAACAACTAGGCTTCTATGGTATATTTATTTCTAGCTGTTATATAAGCTAGATACATAAATTTAAAAATCTATTTCCTTAATCACATAATGACCTTCAAAAATAACAAACACATTTCTCCAAAAATTCCATTAATTTTATCACTTGTCAGCATTTCTTATTAAATGTTCAGTAGACCTTGTCAAGATATTCCTCATTGTCTGAAAATGTTTCTTCAACTATAGTTTTTCCAAAAGATTACATAAACCACTACAGTGGACAAAGAGATGCCCTATCCTTTTCAAAGAAAGACTTCTTGTCAGGGCTGCAGGGAGTGCTGTCAGTGGACCACATTCAGCTGCAAGCTCCTTCAGGGTTGCTTCAGCTGCAATGGACCACTTGACCAAGGTTATGCTTCTTCCAAGGCTGCCTGTATCCAATGACTGATGGTTATGGGGGTACGTCAGTCAGCCTGGATGTGGAAGGTAGAAGAAACTCACAGTCTTGGCCCAACTCAGAACAATTCTAGTGTGTTAGTTCCAGAACTCCCTATGGGATCAACCAAGGTACATCAGTGGATGTACAACTTCTGCTTCTGTCAAATTCAGCTTGTGTCCCTTCCCTTCTTCCCTTCCAAAGTTATCAATCCTGAAGGAATTCCCTAATAAGCCTCCTATAGGCTAAACTCTGCTTCAGAGTCTGCCATCAAGAGAACCCAACCTAAGACAGTGTTTGAATATCCTGTCATTACCTTGCTGTTACAGTACATAAAATAGGAAGAAAAAGCCAGAAATTTTAAATATTTGGAATTTAATATTCACAGAATAAAAATTCTAATGAAATTTGAAAATTATAGTATAAGTTTTTTAGAGAATGAGAGAAAAAGAAACAATCTTAAAGTACTATGATAGTATTTGTAAATATTTTTAATCTTATCGATTATATTGACATTATTTTCATTGTATTTTATTACTAATTAATACCATGTAATGACTATTTTGTGATTAAGTCTGGCATTCGTGAGTGATTCCTGTATTGTTCTATGAGCAAATACCTTACTGTAATATTGGCCAAATCTCCCAGATATGTGCCATTGATCACTAGAATATCGTCAAGTGATTGCATTTGGGGAGAGGAATGAGCTGCGTGACCTGGAATGTGGACAGAGAAGGACCATTTTGTTCTAGTGTTGTTGTTAAAAATCTTTTAATGCTACTTTTAAACATCATTGCATTAAATATTTGGATAAAAATAGAAAAAAGAAAAGGAAAAGGAAAGATAGACAATGGAAAATAAGGCGGGAAATTTGCTCTTTACTGCACATTTTTTAAGGTTCTAGGCATTTGGTTGTATGTTTATCTCATCTAGTCCTCCCAGGAAACCAAAATTTAAGCCATTTGTTCGAGGTGTCATATTTAGTAAAATAAGACTCAGTTTTGAACCTAAGCAGTCTGTCTCCAGAGAGTCTAATGTGGAATCACAGCATAGTGTACTTAACCCTGTCTTTAAACCAAATGATTTGTACAGAGAATGATTGCTATGGAAATTCAGGTGTTAGATGGATTAGGAAAGGTAGCAAGAGGGATTAAGGATTTGACCTGTGTCTTAAAGTACTGATATGAATTTGAAATGAAAAGGGACGTCGGGGGGGTTTCAAAACTGAATGTGATTGTATGTGTGTGTGTGAGAATCGCAGGTCTGCAGACATCAGGAAAAGAGTGAACAAAGCTCTGGAGGTGAAATAATACAAGGCAAACATTCTCCCTTAAATTATAGGTTTATTTTAACATGCATAATTAATTAAAAACATACAATTCTCCCTGGAAAATGCATGAACAAAAACAGTATCAATATTAATATATCACTAATTTGACATATAAGTCAGTATCAAAAGCAAAATTTACTTCCTTCTCAGAGTTCAAAGCTTAATAGGCAAATTCATGGTTCCCTGGCCCTCTAACAGGCTTTGATAGTGTCATATATTATTGACTCCTCCGACCACTGATTTTTCTATTTAGGTTATTATAAATATACTAGAGGGCTTCCCTGGTGGCGCAGCGGTTGAGAGTCTGCCTGCCGATGCAGGGGACACGGGTTCGTGCCCCGGTCCGGGAAGATCCCACATGCCGCGGAGCAGCTGGGCCCGTGAGCCATGGCCGCTGAGCCTGCGCGTCCGGAGCCTGTGCTCCGCAGCGGGAGAGGCCACAACAGTGAGAGGCCCGAGTACAGCAAAAAAAAAAAAAAAACTAGGATTAAGCTTGGATAAGGACATGCATCTATAAATTTGATATTAATTGAAAGGGCATCTGTTCCCTTACATAATCGTTGCTAATCATGCACACTAAGGGAAAAAAAAAGGCAAGAGTCGATATTTGTTCCTTGATGCACATACTCACTCTACCTTTCACAAAGGGGAAAATAATGAAAACCCTCGCTGCAAAACAACCCTGTGTGGAAGGTGTCAGGTCAAATGCCAAGTGTTCTTTGGCCTTTGACTTGAATTCCTGAATTACTGATCTAACTCTTCTTTGTTTATGCTATCCTTAGTGAACAAAAATTTTTGGATACCACTCCCACATGTTTTCAACCTGTGTGATCATGTGCCCTCAGTGAGGCAAAGACTGTCTCCCTTTACTTTTCCCCCTAAACAACATCTCCATTGCGTAGCTTAAAAAAAAACTACCCCAATAGGTGCTTAGTAAATATTTACTGATTTAATAAATGGTCATTTGATGTAATACTGAGAAATTTTTTCTCCATGTATATTTCCCATTACAAATTTGCTGATAGACCCTACTGGGGAACATTGCTAATGAAGTTTAGAAGTAGTTTCAGAGACGGTAAATAACAGATTAAATGGCATATGACAAAGAAGAATTGTAGTTATATCAGAATCTTCTTTGTGAACAAATTATCGCTTATATACAAATTTCTCCTGAAGATTTTCAGTAATTTTATTATTTCTATAAATGACCATAATACTGAATGCACCATTATTAGCATTTCATTGCAATCTCAAACTGAATACATGACAAAGCATATTTTTTGTTCAGGAGAATATGACATAAACTTGCAGCCTTTTATAAATGTTCAATTTAAAGTAGAAACTATAAATATGCAGTTCTATTTTGTTTTCTTTCAACTTATATAAAATTATTTTCATTTATTCCTTTTTATAAGTGATTGGCATGATTCTTTAGGAATTTTTTAACCAAATTAATGGCTATTTTTTTTTTCAACTTAATTGCATGGCTTCTATTAATACACCATTCTCCACAAAATGTATAAGATGGTTTTAAAGCCAAGAATGCAAAGACAGAATAATATGTTGTATGGTAAAAGTGCCAGTTGGATATAAAATATATGGTAAAACAAAAACTTGTCAGATTGATAAAAATTAGGGCTTGCTTGTTGTTTAAAAAAATTATGAGGCATGAGAGATTTAAAGCAAATATTGCTGAACATTTTTTATTTGCCAGTGTCCCCTGCTACAAATCTCATTATAAAAGGTCAGTCAGATTTTAGCCTTCCATGATTTCCATTTGGTTTCTAAAATAGTCAGTCTGGAAATATCAGTGAGCACTTACTTCCAAGTTTAAGTTTTGGGGAATGAAACTAGAAATTGGCGCAAAAGCATGTTCATTTTTGTACTGCTGCAAAATTAAATCATTACTTTAAAGTTTTATAATTTAGGCATGCATATCTTCATTCCTTGGAAATTTTTATATATATGGTATATTCAGTAATATATTCAAATGAGATGTATGTTTATTTTTTCCAAATCCATTTAACTCTATTAATTTTATATTTCTCTACTATCTATAAAATATTAATTGTTCTTTCTCACTTACATATCCTGGCATTACATCCACAGTATTTAATGTAAAATATTTACTGACCAAACACATTTGAAGAATATGATTAAGCATTAATAAATTGAGGAGAAATGAGATCTATCCCTTTAACAATTCCACAGCACATTACTTTCACAAATTTGGAAGTTAATTCATCTGGAAATATATACACTAATTCCGAGAAGGCTGTTGAAATACATTATCCCTAGAACATTGAAGGCAACATACATGGGAAACAGAGTGAGCTTTAAAGCAGCCACAGCTGTGGAACTTCGGGCAACATCCTATCTCTTAACTGTCATTCTTTTATCAGGAAAAGGGGCTATAATGGTGAAACCTAAGTTACTAAGGTTGAACTTACTAACACATGCACCTGGGCATATTAGTCCTACAAAACTGTTGGTTTATTTGCTTTTCATTTCTTTCCCCTCCTCTTTTCTCCTTGGCAATATGTTGGTGCTTAAGAATGTGACCTCTGTTTAGAATATTTACAAGTAAATGTAGCTGTGTCATTTAACAGCTCTAATAACTGGGAAAGGATATTCCACTCCTCTTTTCTTCAGTTTTCTCATCTGTAAATTGGGGATAATAATATCAGTGCTTACTTCTTAGGGTTTTTCCTGAGTATTAAAAAAGTTGAAACATGAGTGAGTAATGCCTGGCTCATATATAGGTTCAATAACTTTAGATACTCTTAATGCCTAGAAACAGAGGATGTGATTTCTCAATAAAAAAACATGAATGAGTAATGCCTGGCTCATAATATAGGTTTAATAACTTTAGATACTCTTAATGCCTAGAAACAGAGGATGTGATTTCTCAATAATATTTACCCATGACAGTATTTTTCCATACCTGTAGTGGGTTAAAGAGTGTCATCTCAAACTTCATGTCAAATCAGAACCTCAGAATGTGATCTTATTTGGAAATAGGGTCTTACTGATGTAATTAATGATCAAGATGAGATCATACTGGATTAAGGTGTGTTAGATTCTGCTGTATAACAAAGTTAATCAGCTGTATGTATACATATCCCCATATCCCCTCCCTCTTGCGTCTCCCTCCGACCCTCCCTATCCCACCCCTCTAGGTGGTCACAAAGCACTGAGCTGATCTCCCTGTACTATGCAGCTGCTTTCTACTAGCTATCTGTTTTACATTTGGAAGTGTATATATGTCAATGCTACTCTTTCGCTTTGTCCCAGCTTATCCTTCCCCCTCCCCATGTCCTCAGGTCCATTCTCTGCATCTGTGTCTTTATTCCTGTCCTACCCCTAGGTTCATCAGAACTTTTATCTTTTTTTTTAGATTCCATATATGTGTTAGCATATGGTATTTGTTTTTCTCTTTCTGACATACTTCACCCCATATGACAGACTCTAGGTCCATCCCCCTCACTACAAATAATGCAATTTCGTTTCTTTTTATGGCCGAGTAATATTCGATTATATCTATGTACTACATCTTCTTTATCCGTTCATCTGTTGATGGACACGTACGTTGCTTCCATGTCCTGGCTACTGTAAATAGTGCTGCAATGAACACTGAACTACATGTCTGTTTTTGAATTATGGTTTTCTCAGGTTATATGACCAGCAGTGGGATTGCTGGGTCATTTGATAGTTCTATTTTTAGTTTTTTAAGGAACCTCCGTACTGTTCTCCATACTGGCTATATCAATTTACATGCCCACCAGCAGTGCAAGAGGGTTCCCTTTTCTCCACACTGTCTCCAGCATTTATTGTTTGTAGATTTTTTGATGATGGCCATTCTGACTGGTGTGAAGTGATACATCATTGTAGTTTTGATTTGCATTTCTCTAATGACTAGTGATGTTGAGCATGCTTTCATGTGCTTCTTGGCCATCTGTATGTCTTCTTTGGAGAAATGTCTATTCAGGCCTTCTGCCCATTTGTGGATTGGCTTGTTTGTTTTTTTGATATTGAGCTGCATGAGCTGCTTGTAAATTTTGGAGATTAATCCTTTGTCCTCTGCTTCTTTGGCAAATATTTTCTTCCATTCTGAGGGTTGTCTTTTCATCCTGTTTATGGTTTCGTTTGCAAAAGCTTTTGAGTTTCATTAGGTCCCATTTGTTTATTGTTGTTTTTAATTTCCATTTCTCTGGGAGGTGGGTCAAAAAGGATCTTGCTGTGATTGATGTCATAGAGTGTTCTGCCTATGTTTTCCTGTAAGAGTTTTATAGTGTCTGGCCTGACATTTAGGTCTTTAATCCAGTTTGAGTTTATTTTTGTGTATGGTGTTAGGGAGTGTTCTAATTTCATTCTTTTACATGTAGCCATCCAGTTTTCCCAGCACTACTTGTTGAAGAGGCTGTCTTTTCTCCATTGTATATTCTTGCCTCCTTTGTCAAAGAAAAGGTGATCGCATGTGCATGGGTTTATCTCTGGGCTTTCTATCTTGTTCCATTGATCTATATTTCTGTTTTTGTGCCAGTACCATACTGTCTTGATTACTGTAGCTTTGTAGTATAGTCTGAAGTCAGGAAGCCTGATTCCTCCAGCTCCATTATTCTTTCTCAAGATTGCTTTGGCTACTTGGGGTATTTTGTGTTTCCACAGAAATTGTAAAACTTTTTGTTCTAGTTCTGTGAAAACCGCCATTGGGAGCTTGATAGGGATTGCATTGAACCTATAGATTGCTTTCAGTAGTATAGTCATTTTCACAATATTGAATCTTCCAGTCCAAGGACATGGTATATCTCTCCATCTGTTTGTGTCATCTTTGATTTCTTTCATCAGTGTCATATAGTTTTCTGTGTACAGGTCTTTTACCTCCTTAGGTAGCTTTATTCCTAGGCATTTTATTCTTTTTATTGCACTGGTGAATGGGATTGCTTCCAAATTTCTCTTTCTGATCTTTTCTTGTTAGTGTATAGGAATGCAAGAGATTTCTGTGCATTAATTTTGTATCCTGCTACTTTACCAAATTCATTGATTAGCTCTAGTAGTTTTCTGGTAGCATCTTTAGGATTCTCTATGTATAGTATCACGTCATCTGCAAACAGTGACAGCTTTACTTCTTCTTTTCCTATTTGGATTCCTTTTATTTCTTTTTCTTCTCTGATCACCATGCCTAGGACTTCCAAAACTGTTTAATAATAGTGGTGAAAGTGGATATCCTTGTCTTGTTCCTGACCTGAGAGGAAATGATTTCAGTTTTTCACCATTGATAATGATGTTTGCTTTGGATTTGTTGTATATGGCCTTTATTATGTTGAGGTAGGTTCCCTCTATGCCCGCTTTCTGGAGAGTTTTTATCATAAGTGGGTGCTGAATTTTGTCAAAAGCTTTTTCTGCATCTATTGAGGTTATCATATGGTGTTTCTCCTTCAGTTTGTTAATATGGTGTATCACATTGATTGATTTGCATATATTGAAGCATCCTTGCATTCCTGGGATAAACCCCACTTGATCATGGTGTATGATCCTTTTAATGTGCTGTTGGATTCTGTTTGCTAGTATTTTGTTGAGGATTTTTGCATCTATGTTCATCAGTGATATTGGTCTGTACTTTTCTTTTTTTGTGACATCTTTGTCTGGTTTTGGTATCAGGGTGATGATGGCCTCATAGAAAGAGTTTGGGAGCGTTTCTCCCTCTACTATATTTTGGAAGAATTTGGGAAGGATAGGTGTTAGCTCTTCTCTAACTGTTTGATAGAATTCACCTGTGAAGCCATCTGGTCCTGGGCTTTTGTTTGTTGGAAGATTTTTAATCACAGTTTAAATTTCAATGCTTGTGATTGGTCTGTTCATATTTTCTGTTTCTTCCTGGTTCAGTCTCAGAACGTTGTACTTTTCTAAGAATTTGTCCCTTTCTTCCAGGTTGTCCATTTTATTGGCATATAGTTGCTTGTAGTAGTCTCTCATGATCCCTTGTATTTCTGCAGTGTCAGTTGTTATTCTCCTTTTTCATTTCTAATCCTGTTGATTTGAATCTTGTCCCTTTTTTCTTGATGAGTCTGGCTAATGGTTTATCAATTTTGTTTATCTTCTCAAAGAACCAACTTTTACTTTTATTGATCTTTGCTATCGTTTCCTTCATTTCTTTTTCGTTTATTTCTGATCTGATCTTTATGATTTCTTGCCTCCTGCTAACTTTGGGGTTTTTTTGTTCTTTCTCTAATTGCTTTAGGGTTAAGCTTAGGTTGTTTATTTGAGATGTTTCTTGTTTCTTGAGGTAGAATTGTATTGCTACACACTTCCCTCTTAGAAGTTTGCTTTTGCTGCATCCCATAGGTTTTGGGTCGTCATGTTTTCATTGTCATTTGTTTCTAGGTATTTTTTGATTTCCTCTTTGATTTCTTCAGTGATCTCTTGGTTATTAGTAGCATATTGTTTAGCCTCCAGATGTTTGTATTTTTTAGTTTTTTTTTTCCTGTAATTGATATCTAGTCTTACAGTGTTGTGGTCGGAAATGATACTTGATATGATTTCAATTTTCTTAAATTTACCAAGGCTTGATTTGTGACCCAAGATATGATCTATCCTGGAGAATGTTCCATGAACACTTGAGAAGAAAGTGTGTTCTTTTGTTTTTGGATGGAATGTCCTATAAATATCAGTTAAGTCCATCTTGTTTAATGTATCACTTAAAGCTACTGTTTCCTTATTTATTTTCATTTTGGATGATCTTTCCATTGGTGAAAGTGGGGTGTTAAAGTCCCCTACTATGATTGTGTTACTGTCGATTTCCCCTTTTATGGGTCTTAGCATTTGCCTTATGTATTGAGATGCTCCTATGTTGGGTGCATAAATATTTACAATTGTTATATGTTCTTCTTGGTTTGATCCCTTGATCATTATGTAGTGTCCTTCTTTGTCTCTTGTAATAGTCTATTTTAAAGTCTGTTTTGTCTGATATGAGTATTGCTACTCCAGCTTTCTTTTGATTTCCATTTTCATGGAATATCTTTTTCCATCCCCTCACTTACAGTCTATGTGTGTCCCTAGGTCTGAAGTGGGTCTCTTGTAGATAGCATAGATATGAGTCTTGTTTTTATATGCATTCAGCCAGTCTGTGTCTTTTGGTTGGAGCATGGAGCATGTAATCCATTTATATTTAAGGTAATTATCGATATGTATATTCCTATTACCATTTTCTTAATTGTCTTGGGTTTGTTATTATAGGTGTTTTCCTTCTCTTGTGCTATCTGCCTAAAGAAGTTCCTTTAGCATTTGTTGTAAAGCTAGTTCGGTGGTGCTGAATTCTCTTAACTTTTGCTTATCTGTAAAGGTTTTAATTTCTCTGTTGAATCTGAATGAGATCCTTGCTGGATAAAGTAATCTTGGTTGCAGGTTTTTCCCTTTCATCACTTTAAATATGTCCTGCCATTTTCTGGCTTACAGAGTTTCTGCTGAAAGATCAGCTGTTAACCTTATGGGGTTTCCCTTGTATGTTATGTATTGCTTTTCCCTTGCTGCTTTTAATATTTTTTCTTTGTATTTAATTTTTGATAGTTTGGTTAATATTTGTCTTGGCGTGTTTCTCCTTGGATTTATCCTGTATGGGACTCTCTGTGCTTCTTGGACTTGATTGACTATTTCCTTTCCCATATTAGGGAAGTTTTCAACTGTAATCTCTTCAAATATTTTCTCAGTCCCTTTCTTTTTCTCTACTTCTTCTGGGACCCATATAATTTGAATATTGGTGCATTTAATGTTGTCCCAGAGGTCTCTGAGACTGTCCTCAATTCTTTTCATTCTTTTTTCTGCTCTGTGATAGTTATTTCTACTATTTTATCTTCCAGGTCACTTATGCATTCTTCTGCCTCAGGTATTCTGCTATTGATTCCTTCTAGAGTATTTTTAATTTCATTTATTGTGTTTCATCATCGTTTGCTGACTCTTTAGGTCTCTTAGGTTCTTCTAGGTCCTTGTTAAATGTTTCTTGTATTTTCTCCATTTTATTTCTGAGATTTTGGATCATCTTTACTATCATTACTCTGAATTCTTTTTCAGGCACCCTGCCTATTTCCTCTCTATTTGTTTGGTCTGGTGGGGTTTGACCTTGTTCGTTCATCTGCTGCATATTTCTCTCTTTTCTCATTTTGTCTAACTTACTGTGTTTGGGGTCTCCTTTTTGCAGGCTGCAGGTTAATAGTTCCCGTTATTTTTGGTGTCTGCCCCAGTGGGTGAGGTTGGTTCAGTGGCTTGTGTAGGCTTCCTGTTAGAGGGGACTGGTGCCTGTGTTCTGGTGGATGTTATGTATTGCTTTTCCCTTGCTGCTTTTAATATTTTTTCTTTGTATTTAATTTTTGATAGTTTGGTTAATATTTGTCTTGGCGTGTTTCTCCTTGGATTTATCCTGTATGGGACTCTCTGTGCTTCTTGGACTTGATTGACTATTTCCTTTCCCATATTAGGGAAGTTTTCAACTGTAATCTCTTCAAATATTTTCTCAGTCCCTTTCTTTTTCTCTACTTCTTCTGGGACCCATATAATTTGAATATTGGTGCATTTAATGTTGTCCCAGAGGTCTCTGAGACTGTCCTCAATTCTTTTCATTCTTTTTTCTGCTCTGTGATAGTTATTTCTACTATTTTATCTTCCAGGTCACTTATGCATTCTTCTGCCTCAGGTATTCTGCTATTGATTCCTTCTAGAGTATTTTTAATTTCATTTATTGTGTTTCATCATCGTTTGCTGACTCTTTAGGTCTCTTAGGTTCTTCTAGGTCCTTGTTAAATGTTTCTTGTATTTTCTCCATTTTATTTCTGAGATTTTGGATCATCTTTACTATCATTACTCTGAATTCTTTTTCAGGCACCCTGCCTATTTCCTCTCTATTTGTTTGGTCTGGTGGGGTTTGACCTTGTTCGTTCATCTGCTGCATATTTCTCTCTTTTCTCATTTTGTCTAACTTACTGTGTTTGGGGTCTCCTTTTTGCAGGCTGCAGGTTAATAGTTCCCGTTATTTTTGGTGTCTGCCCCAGTGGGTGAGGTTGGTTCAGTGGCTTGTGTAGGCTTCCTGTTAGAGGGGACTGGTGCCTGTGTTCTGGTGGGTGGGGTGTATCTTTTCCTTCTGGTGAGCAGGGCTGCATCCAGTGGTGTATTTTGGGGTGTCTGGGAGCTTGGCATGATTTTAGGCAGCCTCTCTGCTAATGGGTGTGGTTGTGTTCCTATCTTACTAGTGGTTTGGCATTGGGTGTGTAGCGCTGGAGCTTGCTGGCTGTTGGGTGGAGGTGAGTCTTAGTGTTGAGACAAAGATCTCTGGGAGAGCTCTTGCTCATTGATATTATGTGGGGCCACGAGGTTTTGGGTGGCCCAATATCCTGGACTCGGTCCTCCTACCTCAGAGGCTCAGGCCTGACACCTGGCCAAGGCACTAAGACCCTGCCAGCCACATGGCTCAGAAGAAAAGGAAGAAAGAAAAAAAACAAAAACAAAAACAAAAATACAGACAGACAGAACCCTCAGACAGATGGTTAAAGGAAACCTATACAGACAAAATCACACAAAGAAGCATACAGATACACAGTCACAAAAAGAGAAAAGTGACCTGCACTTGTACACAGCATTCTTAGTGGCAGTGGGAGCAGCATTAGCAGTTCATGCCTGTCTCTGGGGTCCAAGCTGACAGCCGAGGCTCGCGCCCATTCCTGGAGCTCATTTAGGCGGTGCTTTGCCTTCTTTGGGCACACGGAGAAGGAATCCCCTCTCCTCACGTGCCCCCAAAGGTCTCCTGCCTCTGTGGCAGGTCCAGCTTTCTCCCGGGCTCTGTCCTGGCTAGCTGTGGGCCACTAACCCCCTCAGGCTGTTTTCACGCAGCGAACCCCAGTCCTCTCCCTGGGATCTTACCTCAGAAGCCCGAGCCTTAGCTCCCGACCCCGGCCGCCCCGGCGCGTGAGCAGACAAGCCTCTCGGGCTGGTGAGTGCCGGTCGGCACCGATCCTCTGTGCGGGAATCTCTCCGCTTTGCCCTCCGCACCCCTGTTGCTGTGCTCTCCTCTGCGGCTCCAAAGCTTCCCCTCCACCCACCCCGCTTCCCCGCCAGTGAAGGGACTCCCTCATGTGTGGAAACTTTTCCTCCTTCACAGCTCCCTCCCAGAGGTGCAGGTCCTCTCCCTATTCTTTTGTCTCTGTTTTTTTCTTTTGCCCTACCCATCTACGTGGGGATTTTCTTGCCTTTTGGGAGGTCTGAGGTCTTCTGCCAGCATTCAATAGGTGTTCTGTAGGAGTTGTTCCACATACAGATGTATTTTTGATGTATTTATGGGGAGGAAGGTGATCTCCACGTCTTACTTCTCTGCCATCTTGAAGGTCTCCTATTTATGCTTAGAAACGTACTAGGCGAGTTCCCCCCCACCCAGCCATACAGACAGCTTTGCAGGCTCCTGGCCCCACACACCAGTTGTGCAGCCAACCATGCAGAAAGCCTACCCCACCATCCAGCAGGCCTACAGCCACTATGCCAAGTATGGCCTTGTAGCCAGCCAGGCAGGGGGCCAGGCTTGTGTACCAGTAGTGAACCCCACCACAACAGTAGGTTGCGTGCAGCCCACATAGGGGGCACCCCTACAGCATATAGCTCCAGAGATCAGAGGGGGAGCATGTTACACAATGAAATATTATGCGGCCATAAGAAAAGAAATCTTGCCATTTGCGACAACATGGATGGATCTGGAGCATATTATGCTAAGTAGAATAAGTCAGACAGAGAAAAACAAATACCATTTGATCTTATATGTTAAACCTAAAAAACAAAACAAATAAAAAAATGAAAACAGATTCATAGATACAAAGAACAAACAGGCAGTTGCCGGGGGGAAGGGGCTGTTGATGGGGTGAAATAGGTGAAGCGGGGATCAAAAGGTACAGACCTCCAGTTAGAAAATAAATAAGCCATAAGAATGTAATATATGGCATAAGGAATGTGGTCAGTAATATTGTAATAACTTTGTATAGCGGCAGATGGTTACTAGACTTATCATGATGAAGTATCATTTCGTAATGTATACAATTGTCAGATCACTATGTAGTACACCTGAAATGAACATAATTTGTCAGTCACCTATATTTCAATAAAACTGAAGTTGTTTCATTTAAAAGAAAATTTGGAACAATGGGAACATGGGCAACTGCCATCCCGTAGCAAACATTACATTTCATGCGAAAACTTTGGCATCATTCACATTAAATTCAGGAACTGAACACCTGTTTGGTATGATATTAGAATTTCTCATTAATATTACAAGATAAGAAAATGGTAGATTTATTAATTGGAAGAGAGAGAGAGAATACTGTCATTATTATCGCATAGTCACCTACTTAAAAGCACCCCAACATAAATGATTAATAAGAGTACCCAGAAATGACAACCAGTACCAGACCAACTTACAAAGATTAATAACTTTCCTCTAGACTAGCAATAACGTATGTGAGATTTTAATAATAGCAGAATTCACAGTGGCAGTGAAAAACTTTTAAGTATTTAGGAATCAACCTAACAGAAAACGCAGCAAATCATTACACCCTGTACATGAAAGAAGGGCAAAAATTAGGAAAGGTGTTAGCAAGTGTTAGCAAGGATTTATGGAGTACCATTGTCAGTCTTTAGCAAAATTATGAGTGTGGATACCCAATGATTCAGTGCTCTTACTTAGGTATATATGGTTGCATCAGGTTTAGGTTAGGTAATGCTTTGGTAACAAATACTTTCAAAATCTCAAACCAGTGCTGATTTATTCTTACACTGTGTGTCTATTATGGAACTCGTGGAGGGTGTTATCCTCATGTCCGGATACAGACTGACCAAGAAATACCATCTATACTATTGCTGGTCAATGTGGCAGATAAAAAGAGTGTTTTGGAGGGGTTCTCCCATCAAAAATTCAATAGCTGGGCCAGAACTGACAGATGTCACTCTGTCGCACTGTCCCACTCCATTATTTGCCCCAAAGGCAGAGAGGCAGAAATATTTCATGAGCAGTATTAATGGTAACCACGGTTTGCCCTTCTGGTCATTTGGCCCGCTCTCCTTCCTACAGGCAAACTACACTCAGTCCAAATTTGCATCTGGTCATAGGCATCACCTTGAAGTCCAGGATCTGTGGGTGATGTCTGATAGTCTCTACATCAGACCCAGATGTGTCTCTTCTCAGTTCGGAGAAATAAAAAAATTAGCTGCCTCTACACTGCCGGTATACCCTGGTGGAACAAGGAGTCGTGTTAAATGCTATTCTTCACAAAGGTGCGGGAATGATATGGACGCAGCAGTTATTGGTCTGTTGCAATTCTGAAATATATATGGGGAGCAAGTTAAAATCTAATGTGCTCTTATCCAATGAAATTGAGTTATTTGTAGTGAGGTGGATGGACCTAGAGATTGTCATACAGAGTGAAGCAAGTCAGAAAGAGAAAAACAAATACCGTATGCTAACACACATATATGGAATCTAAAACAAAAAATTGGTTCTGAAGAACCTAGGGGCAGGACAGGAATAAAGACACAGACATAGAGAATGGACTTGAGGACACAGGGAAGGGTAAGCTGGGATGAAGTGAGAGAGTGGCATGGACATATATACACTACCAAATGTAAAACAGATAGCTAGTGGGAAGCAGCCGCAGAGCACAGGGAGATCAGCTCGGTGCTTTGTGACCCCCTAGAGGGGTGGGATAGGGAGGGTGGGAGGGAGACGCAAGAGGGAGGGGATATGGGTATATATGTATATGTATATGTATAGCTGATTCACTTTGTTATAAAGCAGAAACTAACACACCATTGTAAAGCAATAGTTTTACATTTGGTAGTGTCTATTAAAATGAACGATTTAGTGACATTTAGTACGTTCACGACGCTGTACACTCTCCACCTCTATCTCATTCCAAAACGTTTCTATTACTCCAAAATAAAACCCCATACCTCATAAGCAGTTTCTCCCCATTCTCTTCACTCCTCTCCCCAGCCCCTGGCAACCACCAAACTGTGTTCTGTCTCTATTCTTTGGACATGTCATACAAAAGGAATCGTACTATATGTGACCTTTTGTGTCTGGCTTCTTTTGCATAGTGTAATGTTTTCAAGGTTCATCCAATGCTGTACACGTATCAGTAGTTCATTCCCTTTTATGCTGAATAATATTTCATTGTATGTGTATATCACAAGGTATTTATGCATTAATCCACTGATGGACACTTGGGCTTTTTCCGCTTTTTGACTGTTCTTAAGAAAGTTGCTATGAACATGAGCGTCCATGTATTTGAGTACCTGTTTTCAATTATTTGGCTATATACCTATGAGTAGAATTGCGGAATCAAATGGTTAATACGATGTTTAACTTTTGAGGAACTTCTTTTTTTCTTTTGAGGCTAAAGAATTTTTAGCACTCTCTCCTCATGACCACTGTGTATGTGTATGCATGTGTGTGTGTGTGTGTGTGTGTATGTGTATGCGTGTGTGTGTGTATGGTGAGGGGACTGAGATGTAACAATAGGTAACATCTAAGAAACTACCTGATCATTTAGAGTAAATACCCTTTACCTTTCCTGTATTATTCAAAAACTGTGTTTGGTATATTTAGAAGTGGAGTGAGGGAAAAAAGGTTATTTAAAATCCTAATTTAGTTTTTTATTAAACAGCCTTTCAGATGGTTTATATTTTCCAATTTGAATAATTTGAGGTCTAATCTTTACGTTTAGCTTCATTTGGTGTCTGAAATTTGTCTTTATACACTTAATGATATGTTTATTTACTCTTTTAGAATGGCTTAAAAGCAATTTTTAAAACAATAGGTTTAATTAAGCTTAAACAGCAAAACTGGAGGTATATTCTTTAAGAATTAACGTATAACAACTTTCTTATAGTTCTGCCTCTTCATTAAAAATTATAAAAATACACATGGTAAAAATTAAAGACAACATATTAAGCATTAGTACAAAATAATGAATTATTTAAATAATGACTATCCTTTAAATGAAGACTCTTATTAGGAAGACTTTGATTCCCTCCATTTTTAGTTTTAGTTGTACAGAGATTCCCATTCTGTGTGATGTATCCATGCGAACCCTTCCCATTCTCTTACTTTATAAGTGCCTTAAAATAATAGAGAATGTTACCTATTTTAAAATTAAATTTATGATACAATTAAATAACTTTAAAATATAATTTTATTAGTAGTTAATTAAGATTAATATTGGTTTGAGGCTAAAAATCTATGTATATAGATCAGAGAAAAATCTATGTATATATTAGAGAAAAATCTATGTATATATTACATTTTGTTAAATTCAAAGATAACAGTTTTATTCTCCTAGGGATTAAAAATTTAAGGATCACATCTACTCATTTCTCTCTAGTCACAGTGCTACTTTATGTACTTAATGACTTTGCATTAAGGTCCACAAGTAAAGTACAGCATGGTGGCTAGAGTTAATAATACTGTCTTGCGTATTTGAAAGTTGCTAAGAGAGTAGATCTTAAAAGTTCTCATCACAAGAAAAGAATTCTGTAACTATGTGTGGTGGCAGATCTTAACTAGACATCATGGCGATCATTTTGCAATATATACAAATATCGAATCATTATGTTGTACACCTGAAACTAATATAGTGTTGTATTTCAGTTATACCTTAATTTTTAAAAAAAGTGCCATGAATAGAGTGATGTTGAAAAATCTCCGAGATATAATAAGGAGAAAAAATAGTTTTTAAAATAACACACATATTAAACTTTTTTTAAAAAACGGGGGGGCAAATAATATATATTTATGCTTATTTGTATGTGCTTAAACAGGAAGGATAGACTTATGAATTATACATAAGAAGTTAATAAGAGCAGTTATGGGTAAGAGTAGGGTAGATAATGATAATGTCTAGCTGGGAGACGGGCATGAATGGAAGACTTTTCACTGTTCATCTTTTTACAATTTATTGTTTTTGAACCCTGTGAATATATTACCTAGTGAAAATTGTCTTTCATTTATTGTAAGCTGTTCAAAAAGCCCACATTTTCAAAGCCAAACTTTTTACCAGATAATGCAGTTATGAAAAGGTTATTCTTAAAGAGAATTACAGTTTTGATTGGTTTTCTTCTCCCCCAGATTCCCTAATAAGAAGCTCACTTTGTTCACTTAATGATTAATGTGCCTTCTGTAACTTTACCATAAGATGGGTTTTCCATGTGACATTAACTTCTAAATTTTAAGTTGACTAGGAAACCCAAACACAGGTCTGAATTACAAACTTCAGTAGTTTTCTAAGCAGGAAAGACAAGGTGTGCCACTTTCTAAAAACAGAAAGGCTGAGTTTACTGTAAATGAAATGATTCATTCTTCCCTGTTGTTTTTGTCCTTCTGAGTAATTCGGATGGCTCACAAAAAGGAGATCAAAGTTGGATTTTGTAGGTTTACCAGACAGTGTTGTCAATTTACTAGACTGGAACTATGGCTATCAAAAAGTAAGTGGGGGACTCCCTCCCTGCCACACACACACACCCACACACACACATATATATAAACACTACACGCCATCCAGGCTTACCTCCTTTGAGCACAGTTTGCTTTATTGCATTTTGCCAATCCTAAGTTTTTTACAAATGGAAGGTTTGGAGCAACCCTGTGTGGGGCAAGTCTGTTGGTGCCATTTTTCCAACAGCATTTGCTCATTTTGTGTTTCTATGTCACATTGTGGTAATTCTCACCATATTTCAAACTCTTGCATTATTATTACATTTTTTACGGTGATCTGTGACCAGTGATCTTTGACATTATTACTGCAAAAAGATTATGACTAGTTGGAAGCCTCAGATGATGGTTAACATTTTTTAGCAATAAAAGATTTTTTAATTAAGATGTATACTTTTCTTTAGACATAATGCTATTGCACACTTACTAGATTACAGGATAGTGGAACCATTATTTATATGCACTGGGAAACAAAAATTCATGTGTGACTCACTTTATTACAGTGGTCTGGAAACAAACCTGTAATATCTCCCATATCTGTACACATTTACTTTGAACTGAATAGGAAGGAACCATTTTTCTTGGAATTAAATTATATATAGTTATTGCTATAATAGAACAGAAACCTCTACATCAAACTACTTTAATATGGAGTTCCCACTGCAGTGAGCTTAGGTTACCTGACTGTGGTAAATTGAATTGTGATTTTCAAAACAAATAATTAGACAAAACAAAAGTGGAGTTTAAACACTTCCACATGTCAGTCATGAAACTCAGAAAATTAAAGCAATCAATATTTTTCTTTAATTTTAGTTATGGATACAATTAGGAAACATATTGAAAACTTGAGGATTAACCTGATTCTGTATTCCAGCTACAAAATTTTTTAAGTTTTGTGACTTAAACTGTTCATCAAATTTTGAAGATTAATGTGCCTAAGTACTTCAGATCTAAAAAACAGAGAATATTTAATAGTAATTTAGATATTTACCCCTAACTCTTCAAAGTTGAGAATCGGTCTACGGTAAAATTAGTACTTTATTTCTGGAACAAATTTTTCACCCGTGAAACCTTTTACATAATCTGGACATGAACTATAAGACAGAAAGAAAATATTGCTAAGGATCGTGGCTTTGCTACAGTGAAGAAGGGTTTCCTATCTACTTTTCAGCGGGCATTGCAACAGCTATAGAAAATTGCTAAAATCAATGAAATTTCAAGTTTAAAACATGACTTCTAAATAGAATATAAGTGGTATAATAAAATAATATGTATCTATATACCATACACTTAATAAAAGAAGTAGAGTTCATTTTTTAACTAAAACACTAAATTTAATTATTAATAAACCAGGAAAAGGGTTTACTAAAACTTTGCTCTTTAATTACAAGGGCAAAGATTGAACTTTGCTTAAGTATATGCAAAAACAGAATGATCCTCAGACGAGTTACCATTAACTGTTGTTGTGCTAACAATTTATTTGTTTTTTAAGAGGCATCAGCAGGAAGGAGAAACTATTAATTCTACCAAAGCTAACATTTATTTCACTCCAGAACACACAGAACTGGATTTCTAAGCCTCATCCATGTACAGAATATCAAACACCTGCTAGTCATCCTTACTTGGAAAAAATATCAGATTTTTTTTCTGGAAAAAATACAAAAAAAGAAAATCATTTCTAAAGAAAAAAAGGTTACTTAAACGTGTTTGAAAATAATAATATATAAACTTTCTTTGCTAACTGCTGTCATTCCCCAATCCTTTTCTTTCTCTTTTCCCTATTCAAACTACTGTATTATACTTAAAAACTAAATAAGATGCTCTTAATTGATTTTTGCTGCGATCTAACAGAATCCCAGTCTTGTTTGTGACAGCAGTCGGCCCAGTTGAAAATGATCAATTCCCCAAACACTCTTGTATCTAAGAGTCAACATAGTTCTGGCCAGTGAGATATAAGAAGTGTATTGAATGGGACTTCTGAGAGAAGTATCTTGTGTAAGTTCGTGATAAAAAGATTAAAAACCTGTTTCTTTTTTTTCCTGTCTCTTTGAATGGAATGGTTAGAGTTCAACAGTTGTTCTAAACCAAATTTTAAGATGATAGAGTGGTGAGCTGGAAAGAGACAGGGAATCATCCTATTATCCCGTACTTCCCAGCTCTAGACTTCTTTCATCTCCTGTAATGTTGTGTTGTTTTCTGTCAAATGTACCTAAATCTAATACTAATACAGTGTTCCTCTGCTTTTCTACAATGCCCGTACCTTTATCACGGTACATTTTTCAGTGTCAAAATTCCCGATTCATTGTACTAGACCAGATTTTTAATTTCACGGAGCAATATTTTTTTCTTTAATAAATCAGGTAATAAAAAGATCCTAACATCAAATTCACTTCTTAGCATCATTTCATGAATGAAATAAAAGGTAGAAATAACATTTCTACCAAAAAGGTAGAAATGACTACACATGTATATTTTAAAGAATTTAGATCTATGAAAGTCTTGCAACTCTGTCTTCCCGGACGGCTTAAAATTTTTCATAAAGAAGCAGGCACCTTATCCACGTAGCATTTTTTGGGAATCCTTGTACTCAGCTATGTGTTTCTCAGGGAAGGCTCTCACTATATTGTTCTCCTTAGCATAGCATCTATGCTCAAGATATATTTGCTGAATGACTGAATCACCCAAAGAAGAATCGACACCCAAAGAGAAAAAAAAAAGCAAAAGTCATCTCTTCATCTCTTTTCCTTTACTGTGGCCATGTGAAAATAATTTAAAATGTTCCGTGCCGATTAGCGCAAAAATGAAAATGATAATTTGTCTGTTGGATTGTTTGTAAAAATCTTGTCACTCGGAGAAGGAAAGCCCGTTGTCTGTTGGTAATCCGTTCCCATATCTATCCTTCTTCACTGACAGGAGGCTGAGTCCTCGAAGGCCACAGGTTTTAGCCTGCTGCCTACAATATAACTTTACACACTGAGCCTCCCTCTGTGGGCTTTAGTTTCCTGCTCTCTGAAAGAGAGACGATGCACCAGACGATCTTATAGTCGTTTTCACTCTGGCCTGCTATGATTATATATCCAACTTAATCCTCTTAGGCTGTGGTGTAAGTCTCTTCTTTCCTTTTCTAACCTCCAGGGAGATGGAGATCACGTCTCTGTGTGCTTGAAAATCATTGCTAAATTCATCCTTCGAGATTCCTAGGCAACCTGAATTACCTCATTTCCTCTGTTTTTTTATTTTCTTCCCCATGCTCCCTTAACTGTAGAACCTAAATTGAATATAATGACTTAAGAATTTATGAATAATATAACGGAAGGTGGGTAGGTGTGATGTCTATATTTTACATGTCCTAGCGCTCTGCTCGTGCATGATGTGGATAGCAGAGAGAATTAGTAGTCAATATTAAAACTGGTCCTGTACATAGAAAAAATGCTGAAAATATGGTTATTAAAAGGAATCTTAACTATTTACTATTACGCTCTCCACCAAACTTTACAATACTGCATTAGAATATGGATGTGTGTGTTTCCGTCATTTATTTTGAAAGTAGAGTGAGGAATGCCACCTGAGGATGACTGCAATGTTGTTCTGTAATTCTGCTTTAAAAAAAACAGTGTATTCTAAAAACGTTAGGGAATAATATCCATGGAAGTTTGGAACAACGTATAAAGACAGAGAGAGAGAGCAAAAGAAGAGCTCAAGAACAAAGTTTATCTAATTGTTCCCTTAGGATATTTCCCATTTCTACTGCACAACTGACGAAACTATTTATTTTTAAACTTTTGCACATAGGCCCTCAGAATTCAGCAGTAGTTCTCAAAGTATGAAGGTAATTCATCTAACTAAAACTCATTTAGAAATATCAGCGACATCAGAGAACAATAGCAAACTAATTGGAGTAAAGAGATGCTTTGCAGAAGGGCTCTGGGCTTTGTCATATCTCAAATCTGTGGAGGCAGAAGAAACATTCATATTAATGAATCCAAAATAGATTGAATATTCCTTAGCATACATATTTCTCTGGGGCTGTTTTCCTTCGTTGATGGTGTGTCTTTCTCCTGTGTGTTTACGCAAACACAGACACCCAAGGCGCTGAGTTCCGCCCTGGTGCCTCTTTTCCCTCAGGCTCCCTCCCTAGATCAAAGGACAACACTGTGGTTAAAAGGGAACTAAATTATGTTCAAGGCAGAGAAAAGGGTAGTTCTGGTGTATACCCATTAAACTGTTGCTCAACAGTCCATTCACTCCTAACACATTAAATAGTCTACCAACACACATTCTGATTTCATATTGCCAGCATCCGGCTTGGTCCAGAGGACCAATACGGTGCTATCATTTATTTACATTGTGATCTCCAGCATCTATACTTATAAATCAGGGCAGGTCAGAAGTAGAAGGGATTCTAAAACCATTTTATGAAGTTCCCTTTCCACATCTATAGAATGGGAATAAAATGGGAATAATATTGATCTATATTTTAGATAGCTGCTGAGAGAAATAACTGAGCCTACATAAAGCAGAATAGTACCTATCCCACAGGTCTGTTTTAAGGATTTAAATGGCATCCTATTTGTAAAGGACATTTTTAAGTGACATCCTATTTCTAAATAAAGTAAAACATTACTCAGTACTCAACAAATACTACCTAATAATTTCCCGATGATACTACCCCTGATGTCGTTTCTAACGTTGATGACAGCCTGTACTTTCAAGGAGTTTTTGTCCAACCTAGACTGCAAACACACACCCAGATCATTTTTTAAAAATGACATAGTACGAGGACTTGAGATGTGCACAGAGCATTAGGGAAGCTCCACACAGGTGCATTCATACGTTTGGCTTGCTCTGGGCTTAGTTTAAAAGTGAAGTCAGGAAAGAGTCAATTTGTTGGATCACCTAATCATTGTCTTCTTGCATATTTCTGCATCTTTTTGTCTTGAAAAGCCAAAACTGGCAAAGCAGCTAGAGTTTATGTGGGGAACACAATACTAGCTGTGTTACTGCTAAGCCTGAAGAGACGATGGTAATAATGAAGCTGTCAAGAGATTATAAAGCATGAGGAATACAAGGCTTTGGTAACAAAAATTCATGCAGGTGTGTTGCCTTAGGCAGAGGAAGGAGGTGTATTTAACCCTTTTTCTAAAAGAGAAACATAGCTGCAAACACAGAGAAGCAAGACTGGTTTTTATGAAAGACAGGTGGTGTTGTCCTTGATGTTACAAACTTTCAAGCCTGACTTGCTTCTTAGAAATTTTTCTTGTTCTGCAGTGGCCGGGAGTTTGTTAGGGCCCAGAATAAGCAAAAGTGAAACCTTCACATGGCCTCAGCAATTAGAAAACAGTAGCATGAGTCCTTGGTGTAGGTCAGGGCCTCCTTGAAATATATGCCATGTTCCGAAAGGCTCCTTGTGTTCCCTAAGGTTCCTCTATAGGAAAAGATCAGTTCCAAGGGTAGCCATGCAACTTTGGAATGAAAAATCACACTGCTGGGTCCTTCCTTAGACATAGGGAATTAGAATTGATAAGAATTAGAGATGTGATATGGAAATCTATATTTTTAACAAGTTCCCCCAGGTAATTTTGATGCTTTGCCAAATGTAGCCATTGTTCCAAATTCATCCTATGTAGTTACCGCCTCTCTGATACGATAAAAAGACGTAAATTGGAAGGATAGCCAGAAAATGACAATAACTTATTAACCTAAATTTTTAGAGAAAAAAGTGTTAATTCAGTAAAAAATCGCTTTAAAAAATTACTTTGAAATCCCAATTAAAACTCTTCCAATTAAAAAGAAATCAATAGGTATATGAATTCTATTGTACTTCATTATGAAGAGCTTTAGGTATGAAAATAATATCAAGAAAAGACAAACCCACATAAGTGAGTTCTTTATAACAAATTAATCTTTAGTTGTAGAGTATCCATTTAATACTATAAGCACATTAAGCAATGTCAGATGTAAGAGAATCTCTTTGGGCTTAATTTCCCTTAATGGATTTTGCTGGAAAGCCATAGAGTAATTCTAATTCATATTAAATTCCCAAAGGACACAGATAGCCCAGAGTTATCAAGTTAAATGCAAATAATCCTATACTACTTTTAGTATGTGAAACTGATGTGATATTGAAATTTGGATCTCAATTTAAAGGACTTATTTAAATTGCTTATCAAATATCCATTTGCTATTAATTTCCTAAATGTCAAATACCACTTTAACTTTGAAGGCCAATATTATTTTATAAATATGTGTGTGTATGTGTATGAATAAATGTATGTGTATATATGTATATACGTATATGTTACCTTGTTTTTCAGAATGCCTTTGAAATTATGATGACATTAAGTTTGTAAAATCCTGTTTGGTAACATTTCATATCAAGGGATAAGTAATTGGTATAATTTGTCAGTATCAACTCTGTTCAATATAATAAGTAAATTCTGATTCTAATATTCAAAATATACAGTATTTAAGGCAATGACCACATAGTTTTCTATCCTCATTTAAGTTAGTTTTTGACAGTGGTACCATAAAAAAAAATCTATTCATTAATTCAGAAAAAAATACTCATGCATTCTCTCTTCCACTCACTCTTGAAAAGGCTCTTATCAATGTCACCTATAACCTACACCAGTAATTCTCAAAGTGTGGTCTGCAGACCAGCAATATCAATATCACCAAGGAATTTGTTGGAAATATACATTCTCAAGCTGCTCTCAGACTTAATCAGAAAGTCTGGGTTCTAGCAGTCTATGTTTTAGCCTGTCCTATAGGCGTCCTTGATGACACTGAAGTTTGAAAACCAGGCTCTGTTGAAAGCCAGTGGTCAACATCACCTCTTCATCTTACTTGATTTTCAGCAAGAAATGTCACAATCGACAACTTAAAAAAATTTTTATTTAATTATGAAATATCTCAGAAGTATAATACAAAATACTCATGACCTCACTCCTGCAACTTAACACACATTAAAAGTTTTGCCATACTTGATTCAAATAATTGTTTGAAAAGAAATCCTTCAGATTCTGGTGAAAGCCACTACCTTACCCAAAACCTTTTCTTTCCTTTTTAAGGTAATCGCTAACCTAAATGTGTGTACATCCATTCCATACATGTTTTCATGCCTTTATTACCTATGTATATGTCCATAAATAAATAGGACGATTTAGTGTGTTTTAAAATTTTATCTAAACAAATAAATCTTTACAGTTTGCTTTTTTCACTCAAAATTATGTTTTTGAAATCTGCCGATGAACATATATTGCAATTTAGTTTGTTCTTCTTAAATATTATATACTGTTTTATATTACGAACAATTATTTATAAATTTTTTACCAATTCTCTACTGGTAGAAATTAATTTTTTTTCTAATAAGTGATGCTGCAGTAAACATTCCTGGAATTGTCTTTTGTACCTGTGTGATGTTTTCTAAAAAATAATTATATATGTTTCTATGTATATAATTATAAATATTTTATATTTATATGGTATATTATAAAATTTTAATGACATGTATATATTTTAATACATATTAAATATAATATTTAACTATTATAGCTGTATTACATTTAAGTATTTAATATTAAATATTTAATGTTCAATATTGAAAATATTTAAAATTTCTATTTTAAATACTTAATATTTAAAATATTTTATAATAACTGTAGATATAAAATCTGGTTTGAGGTATATGTGCAGGCCTGCCACAAAGACAGCTCCAGGGGCTACAATTTACATTTTCTTTTATGTAAACACTGCCCCCTAGAGCTGTGTACTCCACACCCTAGGCACCTGTAGAAACTTCACTAGACATTGCTAAATGCTCATAAATATACAAACGTGTTATCTGGAATGGTGTCCTTCACCATTGTTCTTTTCATTAAAAATATTTTAGTTAACTTTGGACCTTTAATATTCCATATGGATTTTAAAATGACTTTTTTCTTTCTTTATTTTTTTTTTATTTTTGTATTGAAGTATAGTTGATTTACAATGTTGTGCTAGTTTTAGGTATACAGCAAAGTGATTTAGTTTTATATATACATATATTCTTTTTCAGAGTCTTTTTTTGACTTTTTTATTAGAATTTCATTATATTTTTATAATACGGGGAGAATTGATATATTTATTACACTTCATATCCCTACATGTATTCATCTGTTGAGGTCTTTGTGCTTGTGGATAAAGTTTTGCCCCACCAGCCTGCATGTTGTTACTTGGATGTCATCGTGGTAGGGTTCCTGAGTTAGCTTACCTGTGTATGTGTGTGCAGGTCTGCAGTTGGCTGAGTCCTAAAGGTAGCTTTTTGCAAAACTGAAGTACAAGCTGAGAAAGCCAGGCAAATCAGGAGTCCTTTTAGCCTTTTTATTTATTGATTCATCTTGTTCTTTAGTCTCTTTCAATATTGGGTCTCTCTGACATGACCAGGGATATTGTAAAGAAATTTTATCAGGGCCCACCTAAGCATGAATATTCTTTGATTCAGTTATTTCTACCACAAATCACCTTTTGGTCTTACCTCAGGGTGAACTTTCTCCAGGGTTTCCTTTCTTAGGAAAAGTTGCATTGAAAACTGGGCTGAATTTGGAGGAAGGTTAGCTAAGGGGTGATAATGCCATGTAGATCACCACTTTCTATTACCTACAGAAGAAGAAATCTTGAACTTAGATCTGGAAGAAACCATATGCTGTAAACCTATCCCTTCTACAGATTAAAAGCAAGGCAAAGAAACAAATGAAACGCCCTTGACCCCTAGCCATATATACTGTTTACAAAGGACACAGCTGGTAATAAGGAAGAAGCCCTCTGCAAAAATGCTGTGAGAGTGGGAGGCTGCCTGACATGGTATGGTTTGGTTTCAGTTTTCTGTTTTCACCCAGCAGCTCCTGGCTCGGAAGCTAGCTACATCAATAATATTCTCTCAGGAAGTTCAAGGTAGAGGAAAGTCAAGCTCCTGGGACTTTACTGTTTGTGGGACTTTACTCATGGATACGGCAAAACTGCCTCTTCCTAAGAGCCCTAAAATACTGCATTTGTACAAAGTACTTTTCTCAGCTAAGTTCTTTAAGGATTTTTTTCTCTCATTAAAAATACCTGACTCGAATGGCCATCCTCAAAAAATCTAGAAACAATAAATGCTGGAGAGGGTGTGGAGAAAAGGGAACCCTCCTGCACTGTTGGTGGGAATGGAAATTGATACAGCCACTATGGAGAACAGTATGGAGGTTCCTTAAAAAACTAAAAGTACAGCTACCATACGACCCAGCAATCCCACTGCTGGGCATATACCCTGAGAAAACCATAATTCAAAAAGAGGCATGTACCACAATGTTCAGTGCAACTTTATTTACAATAGCCAGGACATGGAAGCAACCTAAGTGTCCATCGACAGATGAATGGATAAAGAAGATGTGGCACATATATACAATGGAATATTACTCAGCCATAAAAAGAAACGAAATTGAGTTATTTGTAGTGAGGTGGATGGACCTAGAGACTGTCATATAGAGTGAAGTAAGTCAGAAAGAGAAAGACAAATACCATATGCTAACACATATATATGGAATCTAAAAAAAAAAAAAAGTTCTGAAGAACCTAGGGGCAGGACAGGAATAAAGATGCAGACGTAGAGAATGGACTTGAGGATATGGGGAGGGGGAAGGGTAAGCTGGGATGAAGTGAGAGAGTGGCGTGGACATATATACACTACCAAATGTAAAATAGCTAGCTAGTGGGAAGCAGCTGCATAGCACAGGGAGATCAGCTGGGTGCTTTGTGACCACCTAGAGGCGTGGGATAGGGAGGGTGGGAGGGAGACGCAAGAGGGAAGAGATATGGGAACATATGTATATGTATAGCTGATTCACCTTGTTATAAAGCAGAAACTAACACAGCATTGTAAAGCAACTATACTCCAATAAAGATGTTAAAAAAAAAAGAAAACCTGACTCACATATTGGTAATTAACTGTTCACACAGCTCTAGACTGGATGGGGAAAGTATAAAAAATCCCCGCATCCTCTGTTTTTTTCTCTCACTCTGGTTATTAATACAAATGAAGACTTAGATCAAGGAAAGTTAGGATCACTCTTTGTTTGACAATTAACTAAAACATGCTCACTTTCTAAAGTATTTACTTGGAGTCTTCAAAATTTTAGTTACATTAGCAAGCAACTACATGAATGCCACAAAACGGAGGAAAGATTTATTACTATTTCCTCAATATAATCTCCTAGAGACTGACCGACCCAATATAAGCTTAAGATAAAATTGAAAACAACTCCCTATTTAAGTAACATTTTATTCTATTTACCAATTCCTTATTATACGAATCATAAATTATTTCTTTGATTTTAAATAAAGAGAAAAATGCCAGTGGAAGATATTAGAAGTACCATACATCAAAGCAATACTTCAAAAAGCTTTGAAATCACTGATCTAAAAGCCTTGAAATTACTGACCTAATTAGTCATAATAATCATGTACTTAAGGAAATAGCTGTATTTTCATTTTCACACTGGACAAGCTTTATTCAACACAAAGGTAAGGATTTTGTTCTGTGAGTAAAACATATCCCTATTCTTTTCATTAGGACAGAATATGTTAATTTTCTCTTGCCTCTTTTAATCACTACATTTATAAAAGAAAATATTCCAACTTAATATTTTTTCCAAGTAGCCTTCCTTATATTTCACACAATATTTGGAAAGTAAAAGTAGAAAATTATTTTTACAAATGTTCATAAAAACAAAGACATGCATACCAAAGGGGCCATTCCAGAAAGGTATGTTAAGTAATTCTTTTAAATAGTCACTGAAGAACAATACCAAAAAGTTTTGCACACAGTTAAAGCAATAAATTTAAATGAACCCATGACCTTTGATCTGTACAACCCAAAGTATATCTGTGGTGTGCATATTGGAGGTGGGAGCAGGCAAAAAGGAAAGGTGTAGAAACTAAAAATAAACACAAAGTAAATCTATAGTGGTTTAAAAACATGTCCCCAGATTCTTTGACAGTCCTTCCATCAAGAATTGGGACTTATGTTCCCTCCCCTCCAAATTGTGTGGGGCTTTATAACTGCCTTGACAAATACTGTACAAGGTAATACAAGGGACATGGCAATGCTTTGGCTTCTGAGGCTTGGTTTGAAAAGGCCATGTAACGCGGCTGGCATCTCTGGAGACACTTGCTCTGAGAGCCTTCACTCACCACGTGGAAAGACTGCATTTAGAGCCTGGAGCCCATGAAGAGAGAGAAAGAGAGACCCACAGAGCTCTTTGTGTCTTCCCAACCCAAGTACCAGATACCTGAATGACGAATCCAGAGATGACCCCTACCACTATCTGACTGCAATCCAGTGAGAGACCCTGAGCAAACTGCCTACCTGAGCCCAAATCCCAGATCTGCAAACAAAATAAATGGTGGTTATTCTTTTAAGCCGCTGTTTAGGATGGCTTGTTACACAGCAGTAGAAAGATCAGTATGTGATAAAATTAGCATACTCGTTGTAGGTGAACGTAAAATAATAACACTTTCTCACACTGCTATGTAGAATTACCATATAACCTCATATAAATTAGATGTCAACCTAATAATAAAAACATATTCAAGGTAGATGCTGACATAATTTATTTTCTAACAGTGGAAATATTATCGTTTGTTTTCCTTATGTTATTAATATCAATAATTGCTGTGATTTCAAGGTTACCATTTCTCTATTTTTATAACATACTTTTAGAATAGCACTACTAATTGAGATCAGGATGCAAGAATATGATTTATTCTATATTTTTCTTGCTGAAAATAAGAGTTCTTTATCTGTCAAAGTTCTTCCCTAAGAAAATTGTGTTTCCTTATTATAATTTCCGTTAACTTATTCTATGTAATATTCTTTCTCGATGGAATTATTGGTTTAAAATGCCTCCATCATCTTTTTAAAATTTATTTTTGGCTGTGTTGGGTCTTCGTCGCTGCGCGGGCTTTCTCTAGTTTTGGAGGGTGGGGGCTACTCTTCATTGCGGTGCGCGGGCTTCTCATTGCAGTGGCTTCTCTTGTTGCAGAGCACGGGATCTAGGTGCATGGGCTTCAGTAGTTGTGGCACGTGGGCTCAGTAGATGTGGCTCGCGGGCTTAGTTGCTCTGCGGCATGTGGGATCTTCCCAGACCAGGGCTCGAACCCATGTCCTCTGCATTGGCAGGCAGATTCTTAACCACGGCACCACCAGGGAAGTCCCCCATCTTCTTTCAATAACTGCTGGTTTTCATGATTATAGATCTGTTGTCCTAAATTAGGTGCAATGTAAATACAGGACTTAGTTATATTTCTACACAATTCACTGTTATCCTCCTTTAGCTTTATATACAGTCAATCCTTATTTCTAACTACAGTAAAATGCAAAATAAAAATCCAGATGCTATATCATTATTCTTTTGTTGTCACACTGTTTTCTCTCATTTGTTGCTTTTTAAAAAATTTTTATTGGAGTATAGTTGATTTACAATGTTGTATTCGTTTCAGGTGTACAGTAAAGTCAATCAGTTATATATATATACATATATCCACTCTTTTTTAGATTCTTTTCCCATATAGATCATTACAGAGTATTGAGTAGAGTTCCCTCTGCTATACAGTAGGCCTTTATTAATTATCTGTTTTATATATAATAGTGTGTATATGTCAATCCCAGTCTCCCAGTTTATCCCCCTTCCTCCCTTTCCCACTGGTAACCATAAGTTTGTTTTCTACATCTGTGACTCTATTTCTGTTTTGTAAATAAGTTCGTTTGCATCATTTTTTTTATATTGTACATATAAGCTATATCATATGATATTTGTCTTTCTCTGTCTGACTTAACATCACTCAGTATGACAATCTCTAGGTCCATCCATGTTGCTGCAAATGGCATTATATTATTTTGTTCTTTTTTATGGCTGAGTAATATTCCATTGTATATATGTACCACATCTTCTTTATCCATTCCTCCATCAGTAGACATTTAGGTTGCTTCCATGTCCTGGCTATTGTAAATAGTGCTGCAGTGAACATTGGGGTGTATGTATCTTTTCAAATTATGGTTTTCTCCAGTGTAATTGCTGGATCATATGGTCGCTCTATGTTTAAGTTTTTTAAGGAGCTTCCATACTGTTCTACATAGTGGCTGTACCAATTTACATTTTCACCAACAGTGTAGGAGGGTTTCCCTTTCTCCATACCCTCTCCAACATTTATTGTTTGTAGATTTTTTGGTGATGGCCATTCTGACTGGTGTGAGGTGATACCTCATTATAGTTTTGATTTGTATTTCTCTAATAATTAGTGATGTTGAACATCTTTTCATGTGCTTTTTGGCCACCTGTATGTCTTCTTTGGAGAAATGTCTATTCATATCTTCTGCCCATTTTTTGATTGGCTTGCCTGTTTTTTTGATATTGAGCTGTGTGAGCTGTTTGTATATTTTGGAGATTAATCCCTTGTTGGTCACTTCTTTTGCAAATATTTTCTCCCATTCTGTGGGTTGTCTTTTCGTTTTGTTTATGGTTTCCTTTGCTGTGCAAAAGCTTTTAAGTTTCATTAGGTCCCATTTGTTTATTTTTGTTTTTATTTTCATTACTCTGGGAGGTGGATCCAAAAAGATATTGCTGCAATTTATGTCAGAGTGTGTTCTGCCTATGTTTTCCTCTAAGAGTTTTATAGTATCTGGCCTTACATTTGGGGCTTTAATCCATTTGAGTTTATTTTTTCGTATGGTGTTAGAGAGTATTCTAATTTCATTCTTTTACATGTAGCTGTCCAGTTTTCCCAGTACCACTTATTGAAGAGGCTGTCTTTTCTCCATTGTATATTTTTGCCTCCTTTGTCATAGCCTAGTTGACCAGAGGTGCGTGGGTTTATCTCTGGAGGTTCTATCCTGTTCCATTCATCTATATTTCTGTTTTTGTGCCAGTACCATACTGTCTTGATTACTGTAGCTTTGCAGTATAGTGTGAAGTCAGGGAGTCTGATTCCTCCAGCTCCATTTTTCCTCCTCAAGATTGCTTTGACTATTCAGGGTCTTTTGTGTTTCCATATACATTGTAAAATTTTGTATTCTAATTCTGTGGAAAGTGCCTTTGGTAATTTGAAAGGTATTACATTGAATCTGTAGATTGCTTTAGGGTAGTATAGTCATTTTGACAATATTGATTCTTCCAGCCCAAGAACATGGTATATCTCTCCATCTCTTTGTGTAATCTTTGACTTCTTTCATCAGCACGTATAATTTTCTGAGTACTGGTCTTTTGCCTTCTTCGGTAGGTTTATTCCTAGGTATTTTATTCTTTTTGATGCAATGGTACATGGGATTTTTTCCCCTTAATTTCTCTTTCTGATCTTTTGTTGTTAGTGTATAAAAATGCAAGAGATTTCTGTGTATTAATTTTGTATCCTGCCACTTTACTGAATTCATTGATGAGCTCCAGTAGTTTTCTAGTAGTGTCTTTAGGATTTTCTATGTATAGTATCATGTCATCTGCAAACAGTGACAGTTTTACTTCTTCTTTTCTAATTTTGATTCCTTTTATTTCTTTTTCTTCTCTAATTGCCATAGCTAGAACTTCTAAAGCTATGTTGAATAAAAATGGCAAGAGTGGACATCCTTGTCTTGTCTTAGAGGAAATGCTTGTCTTAGAGGAAATGCTTTCAGTTTTTCACTGTTGAGAATGATGTTAGCTCTGGGTTTGCCGTATATGGCCTTTATTAATTTGAGGTAGGTTTCCACTATGCCCACTTTCTGGAGAGTTTTTATCATAAATGGGTGTTATTTGTTTATTTTTTGTACAAGTTAAGATATTGTAAGGATTTCACTTGCTTCCAGACACTTGAGCAGATCAGACGTTTAATTGAATCTCAGAGTCTGAAATCAACCACATTAAGTTTAAGTCTTGTAGTAGTTAGCTTTTATGGAGTAACAAATCATTTCACAAATCAGGGGATTAAAACAACCACGGTTTATTTAGCTCCTGATTGTTTAGTTGGGTAATTGGGTTGCCTGAGCTGGGCAGTTGTTTCGGTCTGGGCTGGTTTCTCAGACATGCATGCCAGTAGAATTACATGCTTAATATAAAATTGATACTTTACCAAACACCTAATTCCTTTCAATTTAAGCTTTTAATTTCCACTTAGTTGCAGAGAGAAGGCAAAGAAGTTCTCACAGTTAATGTGACTTGATGCCTTGAGACAATTTTCTGTATAAAGAGAATAATCCTTTAAAAACACTATGGTTGTTAACGAAGGAGAAATATTCATTGATCAACCATCCCTAGTCTAATAAAACAATATTAAACAGAAACAAGAAAAATAAATTGTTGCCTTAAGAATCATTAAATAAATTAATTTTGATGAGAGGGTTGCTTCTTTTAGAAGCTTCTTTCCATCCTCTAAAATTTTTGCACCGAATTCTTTCTTCTGTGGTACTTACTGCCAATTCATGCTTTACAGAAAGATTCTACTATGATTCAGCCATAGAGAGAGAATTCTTTATTAGTCAGAATTTATTCTTCACTGAAGAATTTGCTTTCATACTGTGTTGCAAATTTCTGAGGCAGCAAAACTCATTGGAAAAATACTGTGTAAAAAGTTAAAGAAGCCTAAAATGATGTTCCTGTATAGAAGATTAAAAATTCTCTGCTCCAACCATTCACTGCTTTGAAGAGAAAAATAACGTATTTCTATCTCACATGTAGATTACAATTAAAAGCAGAGAACCACCATGCCAAATTTCATTTATTCATATACCACCTTATATGAGGATCAACTGTACTGACAATATTTTTCTGTAAATTGACTCACTTCTTAAAATCAATCCCACATTAATCTCATTCTAAACAATAATGTTTATGAAATGACAAACAGTTATTTTCTAATATATATGACCATTAGCACATGATTATTAGTAGAAGATTACTGTATAAATCATCTAAGATAACTTACATAATACCCTTAGTAGGTATATTATATCTTGAGAAACACTAATTAAAATGTTCACAACTGAGAATTAAGAGCCAGATTTTCCTTTCCCTGGTACCACATTCAGTAAGAAAAGTTGTAGTAATGATAGTGAATATTGATAGTAAATTCATAGTAATGGATGTGATGTGGAGTAATTTGTTTAGTTCTCAGAACCATATTTTTAAACCATCATGGATAAACTAGAGCATGTTTCTAATCAAAATTTTAAAAATTAGACCATTTTACGAGTCACAGATTTTCCTGCAACTAAAAATAGTCAAGTACAGGTAGAATGAATAATTGCCAAAGAGGTGTGCGTGGACTACAGGCATTAATAGATATGTTCTAGGACTCCTTGCAATATTCATATACTATCACTTTCTCATTGTTTTGGGCTGCTGAAAAATAACTGATTTTTAATATAGGTGTTATTAAAATCCATTGTTTGATGTATTTCACAGCAAAGAAAATTTCAGGAATCTATTGTGGTTCTTCCTTAAAATGTTTAATAACAATATAACTATAATAATTTCCTAAAGTACAGTTTTTCAATTATACAAATATTTGTTTCTTTTTCATATTCTAAATGTAAATTTTTGAGTTAAGTACGGCAACACAATTATTTGCACTATATACTTTTTTTTTAGTTAATCCGTTTTAACTGACAAGCCAGATGCTACACAACAGATGGCTTATAAAATCACTTTGACCTTCCAGTAGTAGAAATTTTATGAATCATTAGATGAGTCACTTGATAATCTATGCAAGTAATATAGCTATATCTGTATTTCCTCATTCAACAAAATGTAATTTGAATGAAGTGATATATTATGTAAGAGTGATATACTAAAAGACAATTCAAATCTCAAAAAATTTTTTTCAAATTCACATTATTTTTGAATTATACCAATTTTAGCTAAAGTACAATTCAGTTTCTGTCTCCCTCCAAACTTGAATCCTATCCTTCACTTCTCAAAGAAAAGGCGCAAGGGGTAGGATTTACATCAATATGTTGGGTTTGATGTGACCTAGGTATAGTTTCCCAAGTGTGTATTGGACTACAGTATAGAAATAAAATGTATTTATACTGGGCTTGTACCACTACATTTTACATCAGATCAAGAAGATACTGGTAAAACAAAGTAAATTGAATATTTTGTGTGTGTGTGTATGTCTGTGTGTGTGTATGAAACCTGTGCTCCAAACCAGTAAAACTTAAAGTTTGCACTTATATAACAAACACAGAAACATCTAAATTAAGCCAGAATAACATACAAAAGAAAACTCCTTTGAATTTTGAATATGAACACGTTGTGATAAAATATTTTAATTAATAAGTAACTGATCATTAAGTAAGGTGTGCTCGTTTCTGAAATGAATTTGATATTATTTTGCATATCTCATAATAAGTAATTCATCTCTCTTCTAAAAAAAAAGTATGCCTGTAAAAATTTATTTTAATTATTGTTACCTCACTTTATTCCATTTTTATCAGAAGTGACATTGAATGTTACTAAAGTTGGAAAACTGTTTCTTTTAAGTCAGTCTATTTAGTCAGTATTAACCCAAAGGAGAATAAATTTCAAGTTATGTGTCATTTATAGTTGTTTTTGAAACATGCCAAGTAATTCACAGTAGAGATTTTATGCAGTTAGCCCAATCTGTGATGCAGGTATTTCTTCTAAATTGCAAATTATTTAAATTTCAAATATTTATGTGTTGTATTGTCTTTAAATAAGTATATCTTTCAGTGCTCTAAAATTAGAATGAGATGATAGTTGTATAAATCTGTACATATACTAAAAACCATTCAATTTTACAAGTTAAATAGGTAAATTATAAGGTGTATGAATTATATCTCAGTAAAGTTGTTTAAACATTTTTTTTCGTACATCTGATATATGGTACCAAACTGTGTGGGTTATCATACAGTTCGCTCTACCCCCTTGCTATTTCTCATGACTGTATCTTTGTTTATTCTTTCCCACTCAGGCACCCTGCTTTGTACATATCTTTATTATGAACGACCATATAGATTTTTCATAATTACTTAATATCTATTTTCTTTACTAAAGTGTATGTGAGCATTTGACAATAGAGTTTTTGGTTCTTTTTATATTCTTAATGCTTAGCATGGTAAATAATACATGATAATAAATGTTTGTTGAACAAATTAACTCATTAAGGAGTTAATTATTATTAATAGCTTTAAATTTAATAACACTAAAAGTGGAAATGCAAAGTTACTATACATAATATGAAAAAAACAGAAGCCAAATGTTGAATATATGGATAGGTTTCAAGTTCCACACTAACATGACTCGAAGTTTCAACATCCTCTCTGTACCAAGCTTACTCCAAAATATGACAGATCAATTTTCTGGAAAGCCTGTTCTTGCTGCAATGAAAGTCTGGAAAAAATAATTACAACTATGAAAATTACACTTGGAACCCTGCCAACTTTTGGTTTCTCCCATGAGAAATGCTTCATGAGTATATTTGATAATTTCTCTATATCACCACCCAAAATTTGGCAGATTTCCTAGGCAGGCAGGAACATATACCAGAATGTCCAAATCAGAGAAAAAGAATTAGTGATGCTATAAAACAAATAAATAGGCTATATTCTGTTAATAGGTTAACAGTTGAGTAAAAATTCCCCCTTTATTATGTGAATTAAATATTTAACATGTAGTATAGATTGAGATATTTGATGTGCTGTTATGTTCATGATAAGGTGTCACTGAAACACACCAATGTAATTGACAAATTTAGCAAGATCTTTTGAAAGAAAATACATTTAATTTTAAATTTAGTTCTTTTAAATAAATCAATACTTTGGACTACTACAATTTTAGAAATTTCCAACTTTGTTGATTCCATCTGGTAGATTTATATATCTCTTTTTTAAAAAAATCGCCTAAATGTCACTCTCTTCCATTTGAAATCCAGCCATCTCTTAAACAGGAAATGGAAACTGAAAGCAGTGCAAAGTGGCTGTAAAACAGTGGAACCCAGTTATATAATAACTCGTTATTAAACAGATTTTATTATTCCATAATTTAAAATATTATAAAAACATGGTTATGTGCATTAAAATCTACTCTTACATGATTATGATTTACTATTGTATAGCGCAGCTATTCTGTAACTATAGAATTATGCATATTGCCTACTATAATTATGATAATGATGAACTCAGGCTTCCCCCCAAAAAAGTGTCAACCAAATGAAAGAAAAATTTATTTTGTGAGAGAACAAGTGTGAAATTTTTAGGACTCAGGTAAAAGAAAATCTCATTGCAGTCACTTGGACTACTAATTGCTTGACATTGAGATGATAATTAGGTACACCGTAACACACTACTATAACATTTTCACTGATACCATCGTAAAAACCAATGCATTCATAAATATTTTTGTGAAAAAAATCATATGTTCCTAAAACATCTGCTTACATTTTAGTTTATCAAATTTTTTTTTAATTAATGAAAAAACTTAAGAGAAACTCATTTCCTTTTAACCACTATGTATTCCATATTAAATGCTATTACTTAAAATGCCACATTGGATCATTTTCAATAAAAACACAATACAAAATTTGTATAACCTTTTTTCCATTTTATCAGGAAGAAAGAAATTCTCAGCAAACACTTTGCTTGACGGGCGGTATTGTGACTCTGAATCATTGGCAGGTGCTAATTAGCAAAAGAGAAGGCAGTTTGCAGTAAACACCTTTCTCCATAGAGAAAGTGTTGGGCTGCAAAACCCGAGTACTTTGAACTTTATTGGCTGTTCAATCAATAGTCTTTTCATGGTAACAAATGCTTGGCTTTACATTAGCATTAAACAAAATTATTTGTAACTCTGAGTATGTGGTAAGTTTCATTGGCTTAATTTCCCAATTAGTTTTATTGCTCCTACAAAAAACGAATCTAAACAGTTCCATACTTTAAGCAGTTAAAGTTTTTGTTGGGACAATTATTCCTCTCACTGAACTGCAAAAGGACCCAAGTTACAGGCACAGTTTTATATTTATTATGCAGTGAAAAAGTGCACCCTGTGTAGAATTACAAGGGTCTAATTTCATTGAAAGTTTCTGTGATGTCATAAACCAAAAGGCTGAAAAATAGAATCTTTAAAATACTGATACGAAAAGTTAAAAGCATGTATTACCTCAATATGCTCTGTAATTTAATCTTATATTATTTGTTTCTTAAATGACCCATTTCCTACTTCCATTTCAAAATTTGTAAATTTTAAAATATTCAGAAAACGTTGAATATTTCATTTACCAATAAGTAATAACCAATTTTAAAACTCATTCCAGTAGGAAATTAACTATTTTCTTGCCATAGAAATGGGCAAAATCATATGAAAATTTATGATATCAGTGAAAACATCTATTAAAATGCACATATAGTTTAGAATGATTTAATCAGGATCTGCCTTTTGCAAAATACTAGGCAATCATGATGGCAATAAATCCCAAAGTTACCCCAAAGTAATAAGAATGGCTCTGTTCAGAGCTTTAAACCCTTCTGTGTAGCTTGGGGTATTTTATAGGCAGCAGATTCTTATAAAGAAACGTTGCTACCATTCCCTATTAGCTGGGGCCAAGCTTGAGCTTAACTATGCAAGTTGTCTCGGTGAATTTAATTTTCACTAGAGACAGAGAACGTTTGGGTCTGGGAGACTTGATCGATGGATTACAGTGTCCTAGGAAGCAATAGAAATTCTGAATATACCACACTAATATTCACGATAGTTTGTATCCTATTCCAAGCCTCCCACAGATTTGCATATTGCGTTTTAAGGTCAGATGAGCTATAAATTAAAAGGTTCAAGAATTATTTTCAAACAGAAATCAGTGTGAGTTGTCTGGAAGCTTCACAGAAGGCATTGAGAGTCATAGCCTCCTGTGATGAGTAATCCCATGTGTCTTTGGCACATGGGTAACACAGCACAGCATTCTTAGAACACACACTCCAGAATATTTCCCCAGCCTGTGGTGGGTATTCTCAGTCTCTTCATTAGCACCCAGTCTGAAGCAGTAACACAGTAGTGGCACTTGGGCGACTGCATCCAAAGCAACGGGAGGCTGGCTCAGCAGTGGTAACCGCAAACAGGAACATCAGCCCTTACCCACAGCGAGTGGATGCTAGTGGCACAGTTGATGAAGGCCAGTTTTAAATGTGCGTGCATGAAATGCCCCACAAGCGCGCTCAGAAAAAAGGTGCAAGAGATCTTAAGGGACCAGAGGTTCCCTAGAAATAGAGTAGAGAAAATGTGTTTATTACTTATGATATGCAACCCTGTAATGTAAACAACGGACTTGGGTGTTTATGATGGGTCAATGTAAGTTCATCAGTTGCAACACATGTACTGCTCTGATGGTGGATGTTGATAATGGGGGAGGCTATGCATGTGTGGGAGCAGGGAGTATATGGGAAATCTCTATACCTTCCCCTCAATTTTGCTATGAACCTAAAACTGCTCTAAAAAAGTAAAGTCTTAATAAAAAAATTTTTTTAATTAAAATACAATCACACTTTCAGAAGCATAGATTCTTTACATGTTTTCTTTATATATATATTGACATTCCTTGGGGGAAAATTGAGGGGAAAGAAAATGAAAATATACTTCTAGGACTTCCCTGGCAGTCCCGTGGTTAAGACTCTGCACTTGCACTGCAGGGGGCACAGGTTTGATCCCTGGTTGGGGAACTAAGATCTCGCATGCTGTGCGGTGTGGCCAAAAAAAAAGAAAAGAAAAGAAAATATACTTCCACCTATTAAATTAATTACTCTCATCTTCCTTAAACATTTAAGAGACATCTGCTGTTTGCTCTTGAGAGTGATATTTCACTTTATTGAATAAAATAGCTTAGGTAAAAACTTGCTTCAGCTTCTCATTTACTAGCACTAACAGACAGAACTCATTTTCACCAATGAAACAGTAAATACCCTGACTGTGTGAGCCTTGGAAAACTTTTATACATGATATTATGCACCAATAAGACACTTTCAGCTTCGGTCATAAACTTATATTTACTATAATCATTTTCAGTTAGTTAAAATCAGATACGTTAAAGAATCACTTAAGGGGCTTCCCTGGTGGCGCAGTGGTTGAGAGTCCGCCTGCCAATGCAGGGGACGCGGATTTGTGCCCCGGTCCGGGAAGATCCCACATGCCACGGAGCGGCTGGGCCCGTGAGCCATGGCCGCTGAGCCTGTGCGTCCGGAGCCTGTGCTCCGCAACGGGAGAGGCCACAACAGTGAGAGGCCCACGTACCGCAAAAAACAAAGAATCACTTAAGATAGTCTTGTCCTGGGTAATATAAAATATTAGGTTCATATGGAACTTAATAACTTTTTTTCTAAAGTACTAATGCAAATACATGTATATATGTAATATAATTTTACATAAATGTGATCATAACATGCTTACTCTTTTATGGTAGTCTTTTTTTTTTTCCTTCTACTTGACTCTGTCCTTTACCTTCCTCGTCCCTCTCAGGTAACATGTCTCCCTGTCCTGCGGTAACACCTCACAAGAACATCTTGTGCCAGTAGTTTTGAAAACCAATGCTTTCATTTTTATGGAAGAGATGTCTATAAGTTAGATAATGTATAGAATGTCTGGATTAAAGTTTTAAAAAATAGATGATTAGATACATAATTGGTATCTTTTTAATACATAAGTTTGATATTGCCAGATCATTTTTTAAAGAATATAATTTACTCTTTTTTCTGTATCTTCTTCTTTACAGGCGTCCTAATCCATTTAAATACTTGCCAGCATTACAAGCAGTTCCATTATTATCAGTGAGTTTGAGATTTTTTTTTGTTGTTTTTGGAGATTTATTTTTCGTGTTTATCAGTGCTTCAGGTTTACATTTGTTTCTTCTTGTATTTCCTCTTCATAGCCTTTGTGCGTTCTCTTTGAGTTGTTTTCGCCTGTGTATAATAGTATAGCCGATATTCATATGGAATTGTAGGAATATCCATAACATATTGTCAGTTAAAACTAAGCAATTGCAGAGTAAGATATATAGTATAATTATTTATTAATTTTAACAGTCAGATAAACACCTCTCTGTATGTGCATACACGCCTATAAACATTGAGTGAACAAGGAAAAAGGTGTTGAAGAGCGATCCTTTTAGTACCAAAACACTTATGGGCATGTATTTATACTTTGGCCAGTGAATTTAATGGGAAAATATCATATCGTGGGAAAAGTTTTCTAGGTGTAAATTAAATAATTTGTTCATATGTTTGAGTTCTCATAAAAAAGGGATTTTCAGCTATGAATCGCTGCACTGAGATACTAAAGATATGAAAATCAGGCTGCAAATTATAAATATCAAGTTGTAACATCTTGGTATTAGCAGAGACCTTAATTCACCATACATTTATCGAGAAATATCTTCGTTGTGAAGACAACAAAAGCTTATATGAAATTTGAACAGAACATGGTGAAGTTACTCATCGCTTATTTGGTCCAATTTGAGAGAGGTCATGATACGCCCTCCTGCCAAGGGAACTGCTGAGGGGCACGAATTCTGACATTACCGCTCCTCTGAGAGCATGCAGTTGTTATAATAAAAGTATTACCTGTTATATCATTAACCTGGTAGTTCAAATTTCTTGAAAACATTAATTATCCAGTCACCCAGCAGTGTGCTGAGGTCATGAAACTCAAGATAGGTTGATTTTACATCACTAGGGGACTGGAAAGACTGTGGAAGAACATTTATTGACCTGAAGGATTAGGCAGGCGAGAGGCAATGTGGCCTTTTGAAAAGGCAGTGAGTTCCAATGACCTGGAGACTGGGCCAGGGTGGAGTTGCTTGAAACTCTCCTCTCTGGGTTTCGTGGGCTTTTCATTTTCTTACACCTCTCCGCATAAAACAGTCCTTCAATGTCATTGTTCCCTAGCATTCCACCCACCCCCTTCTCCTATTCTCCCTCTTAAGTAATGTCTTTGAGTAATGTCCATAGTGTTCTGTTTTTGATAGATGACCAATAGTTCTTATGTGTTGAATTTATGGAAGAATACAAAAACAAGCAAAATGTAGGTAGGTATAGCTTAAATTTTTAAAAGTCTGAGGCTCCAAACTGTGTATGTGAACTTATTATTTTTAGAAACTTTCTTATATGGATAGATATATATCTACATATATTTTTAAGTTATTTCTTATATTCTGTATTTCTGAGAAAACAAAGAAAAATTATTTTCTTCCTCTCCTATTGGAAAGGATGTGTCAGTATATTCTCATTGAGGAAAAAAAAGTAGAAAATCAGACAATAAATAGTTTAATAAAGAAAAATGCAAGATAAAACAAAGGAAATATATATCAATAGGTCTGAATGGAAGATGAATATATAAAAACCATTGAAAAATATTTATAGACCAGCTAGACCAACTAAATGGCCTCATGGTATGGTACTGAAATTACAGTGAAGTTTTTTATGGCACACTTTTAAATGAGAATATCTTACAGCCATTATAAAGAATAAAGTAGAAATAATATAGAATAATCATCAAGATAAATTAATGAAAAAAGCAAAACATTTACCGCAAATGTTTTGCTGATTTCTAAAATGCTGCATCTTTTCCCCTCTCGTATACAATTTTTTTTTTTTTTTTTTTTTTTTTTTTTTTTT
>NW_020172592.1:9173766-9242109 GCF_003031525.2 Neophocaena asiaeorientalis asiaeorientalis
AGGTTTCCCACACTGGCTGCATCTGGGGTGTGAAGCTGGAGGGGAATGTGGAGATGATCATCTTGCATACATACATTTTTACATTGTAATGTTTCGCTTATGTCACAAAGTACATTATGATGTTTGTAATTTAAAATTCTAAGAAATTTTTAAAAATAATAGAAGGGCTCTGATTTCAGTGACAAATATCATTGCTTGGAAGATAAAAAGTATATACTTCTCATAGAAATAATCATTCTAAACACAAATTTAGAAAAGAGAGAGTAAGAAAGAGAGATTAATCTCCCACAGTACTCTTAGAAAATTATATTAACATCTTTATAACATCCTGAAATTGTCCTTTTAGTACCAAAACACTTATGGGCATGTATTTATACTTTGGCCAGTGAATTTAATGGGAAAATATCATATCGTGGGAAAAGTTTTCTAGGTGTAAATTAAATAATTTGTTCATATGTTTGAGTTCTCATAAAAAAGGGATTTTCAGCTATGAATCGCTGCACTGAGATACTAAAGATATGAAAATCAGGCTGCAAATTATAAATATCAAGTTGTAACATCTTGGTATTAGCAGAGACCTTAATTCACCATACATTTATCGAGAAATATCTTCGTTGTGAAGACAACAAAAGCTTATATGAAATTTGAACAGAACATGGTGAAGTTACTCATCGCTTATTTGGTCCAATTTGAGAGAGGTCATGATACGCCCTCCTGCCAAGGGAACTGCTGAGGGGCACGAATTCTGACATTACCGCTCCTCTGAGAGCATGCAGTTGTTATAATAAAAGTATTACCTGTTATATCATTAACCTGGTAGTTCAAATTTCTTGAAAACATTAATTATCCAGTCACCCAGCAGTGTGCTGAGGTCATGAAACTCAAGATAGGTTGATTTTACATCACTAGGGGACTGGAAAGACTGTGGAAGAACATTTATTGACCTGAAGGATTAGGCAGGCGAGAGGCAATGTGGCCTTTTGAAAAGGCAGTGAGTTCCAATGACCTGGAGACTGGGCCAGGGTGGAGTTGCTTGAAACTCTCCTCTCTGGGTTTCGTGGGCTTTTCATTTTCTTACACCTCTCCGCATAAAACAGTCCTTCAATGTCATTGTTCCCTAGCATTCCACCCACCCCCTTCTCCTATTCTCCCTCTTAAGTAATGTCTTTGAGTAATGTCCATAGTGTTCTGTTTTTGATAGATGACCAATAGTTCTTATGTGTTGAATTTATGGAAGAATACAAAAACAAGCAAAATGTAGGTAGGTATAGCTTAAATTTTTAAAAGTCTGAGGCTCCAAACTGTGTATGTGAACTTATTATTTTTAGAAACTTTCTTATATGGATAGATATATATCTACATATATTTTTAAGTTATTTCTTATATTCTGTATTTCTGAGAAAACAAAGAAAAATTATTTTCTTCCTCTCCTATTGGAAAGGATGTGTCAGTATATTCTCATTGAGGAAAAAAAAGTAGAAAATCAGACAATAAATAGTTTAATAAAGAAAAATGCAAGATAAAACAAAGGAAATATATATCAATAGGTCTGAATGGAAGATGAATATATAAAAACCATTGAAAAATATTTATAGACCAGCTAGACCAACTAAATGGCCTCATGGTATGGTACTGAAATTACAGTGAAGTTTTTTATGGCACACTTTTAAATGAGAATATCTTACAGCCATTATAAAGAATAAAGTAGAAATAATATAGAATAATCATCAAGATAAATTAATGAAAAAAGCAAAACATTTACCGCAAATGTTTTGCTGATTTCTAAAATGCTGCATCTTTTCCCCTCTCGTATACAATTTTTTTTTTTTTTTTTTTTTTTTTTTTTTTTTTTCGGTACACGGGCCTCCCACCGCCGTGGCCTCTCCCTTCGCGGAGTAGCAGGCTCCGGACGCGCAGGCCCAGGGGCCACGGCCCACGGGCGCAGCCGCACCGCGGCACGGGGGATCCTCCCGGACCGGGGAACGAGCCCACGTCCCCCGCATCGGCAGGCGGACCCTCAACCACTGCGCCACCAGGGAAACCCTACAATTTTTAATATAGTCAAATCTGCTGTCTTATTTGCAATTACCTTTACAATTTCTAAGAATAGCAAATCTTGTACTCTCCATATTTGAACATAAATATTTGTGTGTGTGTGTAAAAAAAAAAAAACAGCATGGTTCAGTATAGACTGAATAGTATGCTACTATTGGTGTAAACTTTATAAAAGAGATTAACATATACTTAGAGCCTTGTGAGACTGAAATGTTTTGGAAAGCAAGAAATTGGAAGAGAATTTTTCTAAGGAGGATAATTGAGGGATTGGTGGTCAGGAAAATAGAGACTTATTTGGACTCTAGACTGTATGCTATTTTTTTAAACCAAATACAGGTATTATTTCTTCAAAAACAATTTTAATTTTTTTTAAAATTATGATAGTATAATGTTTGTATTTCTTTACCATTTTATCAATCTACACCATTAGGGGGTATTATTCTTTTAAAATTAACATCAGGGACTTCCCTGGTGGCACAGTGGTTAAGAATCTGCCTGCCAACCAGGGGACACAGGTTCGAGCCCTGGTCCAGGAAGATCCCACGTGCCACAGAGCAACTAAGCCCGTGCACCACGACTACTGAAGCCCACATGCCTAGAGCCCATGCTCTGCAACAAGAAGCCCGAGCACCACAAAGAACAGTAAGCCCCGCTCGCTGCAACTAGAAAAAGCCCACATGCAGCAACGAAGACCCAATGCAGTCAAAAATAAATAAATAAATTTATTTATTTATTTAAAAAATTAATATCAAAAGTTTAAGAATCATAATAAATAAGACAGTACAATGGATAGCTCTGGAGAGCTGATCATTGAGTAGATTCATAAATATCATTGGGTAGCACAAAATGTGGAGTACAATGCAAGAGTGAGTGTTTGTAAAAATAAAGAGAGGCTTTTAATTCCTTCACATCCTTGCCAACCCTTGTAATTTTCTTGTTTTTAAATTATGACCATCTTAGTTAATGTGAAGTGATATTTTGGTTTTAATATGCATTGCTCTAATGAATAATGATGTTGAGTATTTTTCATGTGCTTATTGGCAATTTGTATTTCTTCCTTGCACAAATACCTCTTCAGACCCTTTCATACAATGGTGTATGTAGCTCATTGGCATACAGTCTGGCAGTCTTCAAAAAGTGAAACATAGAGTTACCATATAATCCAGCAATTCCACCTGCAGGTTCCCGAGAAAAATAAAATCACATGAATATTCATAGCATCATTATTCATAAAAGCAAAAGGTAGAGACAACCCGAATGTTCATCAACTGATGAATGAAAAAATAAAATACAGTATATCCCTATAATAGAAAAGGATTCGGCCATAAAAAGGAATGAATTACTAATACGTCTTACAAACATGGATAAACCTTGGAAACATTATGCCATGTGAAAGTAGCCAGTCACAAAAGATCAGATAGTGTGTTATTCTTCTTACATGAAACTTCCAAACTAGCTAAGTTCATAGAGACTGAAAGTACATTCGTAGTTGTCTAGGACTGAGAGAATGAAGGGAAATGAGGAGTGATTGCTAATGAGGACAGGGTTTCTTTGGGAGGTGATGAAAATGTTATAAAATCGTGGTGATGGTGGTACAACTCTGAACTTACTAAAAACCGTACACTTTAAAAGGGTGAATGGTCATACACAAATTGTATCCCAATAAAGCTGTTTTTTTAATAAGAGAGAGGATAGAGTCCAATGTCTTTAAAAATCTTAGACTCTCTATATTTCCAAATCATTTATGTTTCTTATGAGACTGCTGTGGGTTCTGGGAAGGTAAGCAAATAACCATGGTTAAGTATGAATCTTTGTTCATATACCGGTATATTTATTCAACAAACAATTCCAAGGTGCTTACCATGGAACAATGAATACAAAGCAGGGTTAGAGATACGAAGTTGAAAAACATGTCTGTGCAGTGGGTAAGAGAGACAAGATGAGAGCTGGATAAGTAGCACTAAATACTATGAATGTATTCCCAGATGTGGGGAGAGTGAGGGGGATATAAGGATTTAACCAGAAAAGATGACACAAAAATTAGGCCTTGATAGTTGCATAGGAAGTTAGCCAAGTAAAAGTTACCGTATATTCTGAGAATTGCCCTTTCCTTCCCCACACCTTCCACCAGGGATTTGCCCTTGACAGGCATATTGTTATTATTACATCCTGTCTGCTGGCCACAATGGACTAGATCATAAATAACCCCCTGACCCAAACTGCTCCAGATGTTCTCTCTTAGGAATTAGGAATTTGGACTTAATCAGTCTAGATAGGTATAACTTGAACTGAAGGATATAAATTTAGGAATTATGGATCTGCCATCCTCTGTTATCTCTATGTAAGGGCTGAGAAAGCCAGGCTGGGAAGATGGATTTAAAAAAAAAGATACCCAGAGAGAAGCAGAGATAAGAAATGAAAAGCATATACTACTGGGTTACTGATAGCTTTCTTATTCCTGCTGCCAGGCCTGGCAGTCCTGCATTTTGTAAAATACTCCAGTATCCTTCTAATAAAATTTCCCTTTTGGCTTCAGTGAAAAACAAACAAACAAACACAAAGGATAGTGGGGTGTGAGACAAGTGGGAATGGATAGTCTAGTCAGGAGCTGGCATGTGCAAGGACACAGAAATGTGAGATTTGGGCAGTACTCTATTAATTTGAATATAAATTCACACCTTTTGGGACTTCCCTGGCGGTCCAGTGGTTAAGACTCCGTGCTTCCGCTTCAGCGGGCACGGGTTTGATCCCTGGCTGGGGAACTAGGATCCCTCATGCCACGTGGCATGGCCAAAAATAAATAAATTCATGCTTTTTATGTTACAGTATTTACTACAGTATTGGAGTCATGTGTAGTCATTCATTATCAAACTTATATTCTCATTAGAGAAAATCTGAGAAAAATCGCTTGATTCATAATAACAATGTAGTAACCTCCAAACATCAATGGGTCAGATGAGAAATCAGTGGGAAGAAATGCCGAGTCCCACTGGTAATTCTTATTCCTCTCCCTTCTCTGAAAATTCAAGCTACTTCATGGAATACTTGATACTTTCCAATTTTCTTCTGCAACGGCTTTGACACAGGAGATACATCTGTAATTCGAAGTAAAAGGTGATCAATAGCAGAACTTGATCCTCTGGATTACAAATGTGAACCAAAAACACATTGAAATTTCACATTCAGGATGTTTTTTTCCAAACTCCAGAGCAAAGAACAAACTAAATACTTTACTCACATACATATATTAAAAATTTTAATTTAAAAGAATTCAAAGTGAGAACTGATAAACAGTCCAATTAAATTTCTGAACTATTATAAAACAAGAGTTAAAAATATATTTTACGTGGAAATATAGAAAAATTATAAAGATTTTCGCATCTTGAATTGCCTTATGTAAATGAAAAGAAATAGAAAATCACTACCAACTTTCTTACAGTTTGTTACCATTCTCTGTAGACTTTTAGCCAAGAAGGAAAATCTCCCCATTTATTTTGTTCATCTAACAAAACTTTCTCTAACATGTTTTTGCCTGGATGGATCCATATGCATTTCAGTATTCAGCAATTTCTTCCCATTATCGAATAAAGAATTTAGTAAGAGACATGATTATTTTCAGTATCACATCCAGATATGGTTCCTTCAAATCCTTATTATAAGGCAGACTCACTTCAGTACATGCAGTGCCATTATAGCTAGTGTAGTTCCCACAGTTAGCATATTGCAGGTAAAAAAAAAAAAATGAGGATGGCATTTTAAATTCTTAAGCCAAGTCATTTATGCTTTACATATATAATTCACACATAATTTTGAGTAATGTGTTAGAAGGATTAAATGTGTCAACCAAGTTATGTTTCCAAATAAGAACATTTCATTGTTTTGGACTAGGCTGGTGGATGCTGAAGGTTTAGTACTTCAGTTTCTGCTTCAAATAGCTGCTTTATACCATTATAGTTCTTTTTTTAAAATTTCTATTATTTTTATTATATTATTATTGTTCTAATCAAAATAGTGCTAATGTCAGTTCACTCTTCTATAAGTAACTTTATTGGAAATAATTTATACATTCTGTATATCAATGCAATTCTATATATTAGACACAGTTGTAAGTGTTCTTGGGAATACAGTTATAGAGTTCTTTACCATAAAACTATTAGGTCAAACCGGATGTCACTTAGGAAAGCAGTATACAAGTGTTAATGGGAGACTTTGAGTAAAAAATAGTCACTTAGGGTAAACCAATTTTGTTCAGTTATCTTCCTACTACATACCCTATACCCTCTCTTTCCTCATTCTACTTGAACTCTTTAGTTAGAGTCCGTATACTTTTCATCATTTGGTCTCCAGAGTCTGGCGCAGGGCCTGTTAGGATACTCAGGGATATTCATTCAGTTCATCCAATCAGAGTCCCATTCATTGCCTGGCCCTGCCCTAGGTAATGGGTTATAGCAGTGTACAAAAATTAAAAATCCCGGGGCTTCCCTGGTGGTGCAGTGGTTGAGAGTCCACCTGCTGATGCAGGGGACACGGGTTCGCGCCCCGGTCCGGGAAGATCCCACATGCCGCGGAGCGGCTGGGCCCGTGAGCCATGGCCGCTGGGCCTGCGCGTCCGGAGCCTGTGCTCCGCAATGGGAGAGGCCACAACAGGGAGAGGCCCGCGTATCACAACAAAATAAAAAAATAATAAAAAATAAAAAATCCCTACCCTCATGGGGCTTGCATTCTAGAATGGTGAAACTTGTAACAAAAAGTAAAAACAGTTGATATAGTACACTAGATGTTAGTAAATGCTATGGGAAAAAATCGATCTGTGAACAAGAATAACGAACGTTGGGACAGAGACAGCTACAGTTTCAAAAGGGGTAGTCACACATGTTCCCACCAAAGTTCCGTGTGAGTGAGGACCTGGAGGAGTAAGAGAACCAGCTGTGTGGCTAGGGAGGAGAAGCATTCCAGGTAGAGGGGAGAGCAAATGCAAGGATCTTAAAGCAAAAGACTATGTGTTCAAAAAGCAAGGATGCCAGCGCGGCTGCTGTATGAAAGCAAAGGGGATACCAACGGGAGATGAAGTCGGAAAGGTAACAGGGAGACGAATCCTGTGTGTGTGACATCTAGGTTATGTGAAAGACCTGAGCTTTTAGAATAATCAAGTTGGGAAACACTGAAGGATTAAAGCAGAAGCATGACATAATTTAATTTGTGTAGTCTACAAGATCACTCTGGTCTCTGTATTGAGACTGAGAAGAGAAGGCCTGAAGCAGGGAGACATGGCCATGGAAAGGATGCAGAGATACTTTAAAAACGAACGAACATGTAATCGATCGGGAAGGAGGAGAACTCCCTGCAAGAAAATGATGAGTATAATTTGCCGAGCTCTCAGTGTGTCACAGAGAGGACAGTGCATTTGTCTGGCCTCCCACAGGTATGTGGTTTGAAAGGGAGAAATCACTTTTTGAGATAACTAATAGTGGGTATGTGTTTCTTTGTCACTGTACCGCAGGTCAAATAGACAGTAGTCTTTTTTGTGTGTGTGGTACGCGGGCCTCTCACTGTTGCGGCCTCTCCCGTTGCGGAGCACAGGCTCCGGACGCTCAGGCTCAGCAGCCATGGCTCACGGGCCCAGCTGCTCCGTGGCATGTGGGATCTTCCCGGACCGGGTCATGAACCCGTGTCCCCTGCATCGGCAGACGGACTCTCAACCACTGCGCCACCAGGGAAGCCCGACAGTAGTCTTTTTAATGCTAGTCGCAGTAAGAAATCTGAAACCATATCAGTGTTTTGTACTCTGTTACTCTGAAGTCCATTGGTCTACCTTGCACTTCGTTTGGATGTTTTATTCATTCATGATCTTATAATGTCATTATGAGAGCATTATAATGTTTTGGTAATTTGGAAAATATCGGCTCACTGAGTTACACAAATATTACAAACATTGACATAGTTTATTATACAATATTTTAAAATAGCACTTTCGTTTGTATCATGTCCATTTCATCAGAAAAACCTTAAGTATTAGGAAGCACAGGTGGCAAATACAAATTGTTCATAATCATAATTTTCAGTTGAAAGCTCAAAATTTACCACTGGCAACAAATTGTTAGTTGTTCTTGAAATGACTCACTTTCTTTATTTGTGAGAAAATGTCTGCCAGACACCCAGTTAAGAATCACAATAATTTGTTTGTCAGTTGCTCTTTCAAATAAAAAGTGTATTCCATGAAAAAAGCACAAATGCTTTTCCTAGGGACAACTATCTTCCTTTAGTATGCAATAGTAATGCTTTATGTGTCACCCAGAATATTAAAGACATATACTCAAGAGTTGAAATCTAATATTAATTATATTAATATTATATATAATATTAATATTTTTACTGTTTCCTCTAGGGCATTCTTAAATGTCATTTAAGAAACTTACTTTTTAAATGAAAGTGCTTGTTGATGACTTCTATGATAGTTTGGTGCCAGTACCTTAGCTGTGCTAGACACCAACAATTTTACCCTCTATTGCTTTTGTATCTTTGGGGCTAATGTGAAGAACATGGTGAAACAGACAAACAACATGTAAGTATTTTTATGAGAATAATTTTGATTTCTCAGACCCCTTGCAAAGGTCATGGAGACTTCTAGGAGACTGTGGACCAAACTTTGTGAACTACTGGTCCAGGAGACTGGGAGAGTGAATGTACTGGGGAAATAAAACGTGATCATCAGGTAGCTTCCAAGTTCTTGGCATGAGCTTAAAGTGAAAACTGAAAGTGGTTCTGTGTTTTTCACTAGCTTGTTCAACTGTGTGCATATTGGCTAAGATTAGACAAAGGGTGGAATTAACCAATATTGTAGTTTGGTTGAGCAAACGCTTGGAAGGGAGAAGTTCAAGGGAATTGAGTGTGCATACCAAAGAGTGATAAGGATTGACTCTGAAATTTAAGCTGTAATAGGAGGAAAGTAAAGAGTGATGGAAGAAGGAATAATAAAAAAAAGATGGCAGGATTAATAAAAGCTATGTCTGAGCAGAGTCTAAGGATTGTTTTATTTGGATCTAATTTGGAGCTAGGAAGTTGGGAGGTATCATTTGGACATGAAATATTTGAGAATGAGATTAAAGATATTTAAAATTATAAAGGATGTCTAAGGTGTGACCAGAGGAGTGGCCCTCTATATAAACTGAGTGGACTCTGAATTCCTATCATTGTTGAAATTAATAAGGACTCTATGGTCAGGCCATTCAAGATGGCTGTTCTCTTGCTTTCTGTACATGCCATGCTTGACCGGTCACTCACATGACTATCCAGTCCTCTGAATTATAGGGCTTAATCAGTAACTGTCTTAAGTGCTTGCCCCCTGCCCAGCCGCTGGTTTCCCTGGCAACAAGTGAGCCAACCTGATGTCAGTTCCCTCTATAAATGGTAGCCTCCTTCTCCCCTGAGTAGCAAAAACTGCTTTCATGTTCTGCCTGCCACCATCTGCCATCCTCGGTGGGGAGTTGCTCCAGGACCTTTTGCTTCAGATGTGTGAAGTCCCCTATCCTGTAAACCACTGATGTCTTTGTCTCTGTATCCAGGCTCTTTCTTCAGTCTCCTGGCTGGGCAACTACAGCGCTTGCAGGCCTACGGGTGCAGTCCAACAAGGACTAAGAAAGAGAATGACTACCATGATGTTGTTCCATAATCAGGGCTAAATACTGGAGCTAGGATCTGCCTCTCTGGTAGTGTGGGTAGTGATAATAGATACTTCAGGCATAGTCCTACAAGCAAGGACCTGGTGAGTGGGATTAAATATATTTTGCATTACTGTTCAAGAGAACTCTCCTTCCTCTCCCCACCCCTCCCCAAGAAAGGCAAGAGCTACAGTGGGAGGCTGTTCCCACTCATTTAGTTCCAGTGTGATGAAGAGGGTAACAGGTGGGTGCCTCTTAGCAATTTTGCTCTCATCTGCTGGTGCTTTACAAACAATAATTAGTGTAGGCCAAATCCAGTGTTTATCCCTAGAGAGCTGAAAACTTTGAGTGGGCTTAGCGTTTCCTTACTTGTGACCTCAAGGAATATCTTATGGTAATTTTCTCCTTCTGCTAAAAAAAAAAAAAGATATTGGAGGGGAAGAAAATGATATTTAAACTCTAACATTGAGGCATTTATTTTTCGGGAAGCCCATGTATGGGAGGAAAAATAACTTTAGCTCTACATTTCTAGGTTCTCGGCTGAGACCCACCTGTAATAAAAGAGAGGTTGATAGGAAAAAAACAAACAAGTCTAATGATGTATATACCTCCTGTATACATGGAGAGACCAGAAAAACTGTGTAACTCTGAATGGCCCAAGCCACCACCTTAAATATCATCTCCAGCTAAAAACCAAAGATGTTCGGGGGAGAGGAAAGGCCAGTTGTGGGAGGTTACCAGGAAAAGCGTAGTAAACAAGGGTATAATTGTCATGGAGATTTAAGTCCAAGCCTTCTTCACTGGTAAGTTTCTAGAGATTTGGTCTCCTCCTCTCTACTCTCACAAATGAAGATTTCTCTTATAAATGTGAATGGACCTTACAAAGGAAAGCTTTCACCCTTTTAACCCAATTTTCAGAGCTTCTCCTGTGTCTGCAGTTTCATAAAAATAACCAGTCTAAAATAAACCTTATGCTGCATAGATATAATCTGGGAGTGGCAAATTCTGCTCCGCTTCCTACATTCCTTCTTTGTAAGAAGGAAATTTTTTAGACCACGTAAGAGCCTCCAGAGGCATCACATTAAATATGGAAAAATGGAATGGGATTAGACCATAAATAGAAAGAGTATCTAGAGAGGGTAATTAAAACTGGAGGCCGCTTATGGGGGTTCATGAGATGGGAGAATATGTAACGGGGATAAGATTTATTTAACATGTGCATAAGACCTGTATTTCACTTACTTCCACGCTAACAAGACTGTAATTTTTGTTTGTCATGATACTGCTATGACCCTTCCCTCTTCTGTGAATTGCCAACCCATTCCAGGATTTTTCTGTAATTGAGAATGTGGAGAGTATTGGAGGTAGACTAGAGGTCAGAGAAAGTAGAGAAGGATTTAGCACAAAAGATTAAGGGAAAGAAAGCTGGGATCGTGGGGGGCTGGGTGGAAGTTCAGAGAAGCATTGTTGTTTGTAATGAACTGAATCTCTTAATCCTTCTTTAGAAGTTGCATTCAAATACAATAATGCCCCCTTATCTGAGAGGAATACCTTGCAAGACCCCCAGTGGATGCCCCATATCGAGGGTAGTATTGATCCCTACTTATACTAACAGTTGGGCAGCATATACAGCGTGGATACAGTGGACAAGGATAGTTCATGTCCTGGGTGGGATGGAGTTGGACAGGGAGAGATTTCATTCACGCTACTCAGAATAGTGCATAATTTACAATTTATGCGTTATTTCTGGAATTTTTCATTTAATATTTTCAGACAGCAGTTGACCATGGGTAACTGAAACCATGGAAAGTGAAACCTTGGGTAAAGGAGGATAGTGTATTGGAAATTTTTTTATTCTAATTTCTAGATTTGCTTACATGCTAATCCATAGACTAGACCATGTAAGCCCTGCTTTTATTAGGATTTTACAGTCTTTACATGCAGCTCACACTGAAGAAAACTCTCTTGCCATTTCCGGCATACACTATAACCAAACATGCTATAACCATGGTTCTCAAACTTTGATTCAAGGTACCATGGGGCACTGCAGTAACCTCTCAGAGGCATTGTCAGGTCTTTTAAATATTCAAGGGAAATACACTTATATTTGTTGCATACCATATGAACTACTACTATAGTTTGTTTGGACTTAAAACTACCTAATAAATGGATCTGTCATGAATTTCTTTTGACCTACAGTTGATATGAAAAAATTACTGAGACATGAAGGGTCATGAATCAGAAAGTTCTGTAAGCTTTCCAAATTTCATTCCTTCTCCCATTGCTTTCATTTCACCTTAAATAATTTATTCCCCATCTTTATTTGAAATATAATTCCTTACTAATTTTCATATTCAGTTTCAAACGCTCCCTCCTGCAGAAAGACTTCCCTTATACCTACTGACCTCCCTGCCTCCATTCTCTGAACTTTTGGTCTAATATAAAGGGGAGCAGAATTTGCCACCCCAAAATGTAACTTTTTGACATAAGGATTATTTTAGACTGGTTATTTTTAAGAAACAACAGACACAGGACAAGCTCTGAAAACTAAGTAGGTTACTCATTTGTAAGGGGCATTTATATTTACAAGGGAAGTCTCCATTTACGAGGGTCACAAATGGACCTCTCTGTACCAGGAAGAGGAGAATGACTAAATCTCTAGAGATTTATCAGTGAAGAAGGCCTGGACTTAAATCTGCATGACAACTCTACCCTTGTTTACTGTGCTTTGCCTGACAAACTCCCATAACTGGCTCTCTCTACCTCCAACTTCTTTTGTCTTTAGCTGGAGATGATATTTAAGTGGTAGCTTGGGCCATTCAGGGAGCAATTCAGTTTTCCTAGGCCTCTCCTATGTATACAGGAGCTATGTATGTTATTAAACTTCTGTTTGTTTTTGTCCCATTCACCTCTCTTTTATTATGGCAGGGTGGGGTGGGGGGGTGTCTTAGCCAAGAACCTAGAAGGATAAAGGGAAAAAAATTTTCCTCCCCTACGATTAGAACTCTACTGTCTTCTCTCCTACAACACTATATAAACTCCTTAAGAGTAGAAATCACATCTCATTTGTAGATTGAGATTTTTAGAGGTGGCAGAGACTTGAGGGATTATTTACTCCAAAATATCTTTTACACAAATGAGGGCAGTGAAGTAGAGCAAGAGTAGTTGATTGACAAAAGTAGCACAATAACTTACTGGCAGAACTGAGACTGAATCCCATATTTTCTGACTCTTGGTAACGTTTATTCACACAGAGAATTTCAAGTAACATGTCTAAAATATTTGATGAATATATTATTAAACTAATGATGAAATTAAATTGACTTTTTATCAGGATAATATAAATTTTCGAGATATAATCTCCTAAGAAAAAATTAGGTCTGGTGTACCATTTGTCTTACTTTGAGATTGACATTAAGATAACTGGGTAATTTCTATTCACGTGTATTTGCTGAGTGAAAAATCTGGGCTTTAAGAACTTCCCATATATTTCTACCTTAATAGGGTCAGAAGTGTGACAATAAATACCCAATACATTACAGTCATTTGAAAAAATATATATATGTATGGAACATGTGATGGTGTGAAATTTTGCAGCCATGTGGGAATTGGTAATTTTATGCTGTAGAAATTATGATGTTATTACCAGCTATGTTATTTTTTGGCTGTATGTAATTTTAAGTTACAGTCAATGAATTTAGAGATTTTTATAAAGTAATAGCATTAATATCTTTATACTACCTACCATTAATCTTTCATTGTAATCAGATATTTGTCTTTATTTCCTCTGGCAAAGAATATGTTGAAAGTTGTTGCTTTGGTAAATAATAATAATATAAATTAAAATTTACGTGACATTCACATAGCACAGAGAGATCAGCTTGGTGTTTGTGACCAGCTAGAAGGGTGGAATAAGGAGAGTGGGTGGGAGGAAGACACAAGAGGGAAGAGATATGGGGACATATGTATATGTATAACTGATTCACTTTGTTATAAAGCAGAAACTAACACACCATTGTAAAGCAATTATACTCCAATAAAAATGTTAAAAAAAATTTACCTGACATTTATAAAGCTTAACACTGATTTTCAACTTATATGTGTTATAGTCCAAATTACATATTTATAATATTTTTAAATATCGGTACAATATTCTCTCTGTATAATATGGACTTTTTATAAGCAGCTATTTTCTTTAGATTAAATAGACCCTTAGAGTTGCCAAATCTAATCATAAACTCTGGAAGTGTTCATATGTAAACTTAGTGTACAAATGAATTCTCTTTAGACATGTATACACACACACATGCAAATGTATATTATATAAATTTGGATATCTCTAGAATCATGGAACTACCAGATTACTTGAGAAAGTCCAAAAATAAGACTGACTTTTAATATGTTCTTTTTTGTTTCCAGAATTTCATAGTGATCACTGCCATGAAATAAGAGTCAAGAAAGTTTGAGTCTTTGGACAGATTGCCCTAAAGTGGATCAGTGCTTAAGACAATTATATCAACTGCTTGTACTAAAAAAAAAAAAATTTTTTTTTCATTTTCTTTGTATATATACACATATATTACACACACATATACATGTATATATACAGAGAGATGTTTTCCTGAAAAAACATTATTTAAATTAATTTAGTTCTTGATCTGAAGTATTTTAATATATGACATATTTCTATTTCTTTTTCTTTGGCCTTACTCAAAAACTTTTCAAATATTAACGTGTCACATTAAGGGATAAGGTTTTTATGGAAGTATCTGTTACATGTATTAGTTTTTCAGAATGAGGCTGATTTCTCTTCTACGCTAAATAAATGTCATAAAAATTTCAGTAGAATTTGTTAATATTATATCAACTTGTAAATATTTCAACTTATGACCTGATTTTAAGCTTTGCCTTTGAGTGCATTTCACAATTTACCTGCCAGTTAGCACTCTAGCACCAAAAGGTGTAGGAATTCAAATAACAAATGCCACACATGCCTCAGTCCTTGGATTTCTGTTTGGATGATATGGGTGTCTAAGACTTTCAGGCAACCAAATTATTTGGTTTAATGAAGAGGAATTGAGACTCTTTTTACAACAGTAGCAAAGATTTCACCCTTTGAGCCACAGTTATGCTTAACACAAAACACACCACTCATCATCTCTCTAACTCCTTAATGGTTCTTCAAAATGTTTACTTTAGGTAGAGAAAGCTTCTTAAATATTTCTGGAACTAACCATTTAAACAAAGAGTATACACAATACACTGTGGAATGAATATTACAGACACACAATCCTCATTACAACAAGCAGACAAGCACAAAGTAAGGGCTGACCAACTTTTTTTTTAACCCCACACTACAGCTGAGAAGTAAACTGTCAGGACGTAAAGAGCAATCAAGATAAAAAGATCAAAATGGCACATACTGAAGTAGATTTCTCAGAGTCTTTCTCTATTACACTTTCTTTATTGTACTTTCTCCATAACCTTGAGCAGGACTAAATAGATTTAATCCCTTGTGTGAATCTTATTTATCTGAGGGTATTTTATGACTGAAAACTCAACATGCTTTTAGATATCTATCCACCCTTGGTTGAAAATAAAACAACCTCATTGGTTGTTCAGTGTATATTAAGTAATTTTAATCTGTTCTGCTGGGTTTTTTTTTTGAAGCTTCTATGGCTTCATTTTTTTTTAAGTACTCCCTTGTGTTAATTGTAGCTGATTTGAACAAAACTCTGCAGTTTTGCAGCTGGTTTTCTAAATATCCTTGGGGCAGTCATGTAATATGCTTCTGTGATTCCATTCTCTCAACTATTTAAAAAGGGAAAACTAATCCATGTGTCACAGAGAGGATATACAGGCTCTATAAAATATTAAGATTTACATGATGGAAGATATATTTTATATATGCATCTTTTGTAAAACAAAATTAAAATCTTATTTAGTAGTTCTTCAAATCCCCCATCAACTTTAAGAAAAATCTTATTGATCATTAATAATATTTAGATATGCTTTGGGTTCTTAGGGGAAAGGGCTTGTCGGTTACATAATTAGTGACCCAAAAAACCCCCAAAACCCCGTGTCTCTCTGCTAATTGCCCTGTGAGAAACCCAGGCCCAGAGAATTTATAGCTTGGGTTTTAAGACTTACTCCTTTCTCCAAACCTATCTGTGGAGTGGGAAACACACTGTTGCTTTCAGAATATATTCTTGCCAAGTATTTCATTTCAGCCATGTTAAAAATATATTCACAGAAAAATCACTTAATGAAAGTTCAATGAAATGTTAACCAAAATTATAACTAATAATGATTTTTATACATTGTACAAGATTTCTAAATGTGTTCTTTAATTTAAAAGTAACTTTCAAATTATGTCATATTCCCTTTGATATAACAATTCTACTTGGAATTTATCTTAGGGAAATATTCAAAGAAGTGTATAAATATACCTACTGAAACATAAACAATAGCAGAAAGAAGCAATTGAATTGTTCATCAGTAGATGATGTTGAATATTATCAGTATATAATGTTGATCAGCATTAAGATGATTTCTTAAATAAATGATGATACATACAAAATGTACATGCAGTAAAATATGCAGCCATTAAAAATAAAGAGAACCAATATAGTCATTGAAAACATACACAATATATTTTAAGACAAAAAATGAATAAAATAGCATGTTTTATGTACAGTATAATCCCACTTTATTATAATTTTATATATATATATATTTTTTAATAAGAAGTTTGTACTTAGAAACAGAAAAAAGTTTATTGTAGATTTCTCAGGGTGATGGGTTTATAGGTTTTCTTAATTTTTTTTTGCGGTACGCGGGCCTCTCACTGTTGTGGCCTCTCCCGTTGCGGAGCACAGACTCCGGACGCGCAGGCTCAGCGGCCATGGCTCACGGGCCCAGCCGCTCCGCGGCATGTGGGATCTTCCCGGACCGGGGCACGAACCCGTGTCTCCTGCATCAGCAGGCGGACTCTCAACCACTGCACCAACAGGGAAGCCCGGTTTTTTAAATTTTTTAATAGCTCTCTGTTTTTGTTTTTTTTTGGCATTGAGCATAAATGATTTTCTATCAGTACTTGGAAAAATAAAGGGTAAAATGACAATTTATGAATCATGCAAAGCTTAGGATATTTATTTATTTATTTTTAACACCTTTATTGGAGTATAATTGCTTTACAATATTGTGTTAGTTTCTGCTGTATAACAAAGTGAATCAGCTATACATATACATATGTTCCCATATCTCTTCCCTCTTGCGTCTCCCTCCCACCCTCCCTATCCCACCCCTCTAGGTGGTCACAAAGCACTGAGCTGATCTCCCTGTGCTATGCAGCAAGCTTATGATATTTAAAACAGACCAATACTTATAATATTAAAAACAAGAACTTGAGATAATAGAATTTTAAATATCTATTCAAATGTCTTTATTTTTCAGATAAAGAAACTGAAGCCTGGAGAGGTAAAATTATCTTCTTTATGTAGCTCATTAAGTACCCAATGCATGCCAATTCTGTGATTCTGTAATGCTTTTAAGTTTGCTTTCTTCATTCCAAATAATTAAGTAGATGTTACACGTGCTTATATTATTTATGTGCTTAAAGATTACAGCACAATTTTGTGCAACACCATAATCTGATTCAAAGACCCGGCCACGCCAAGTCTGTAAGATGGGCTTTTAGATAACGTACTTTTACCTCCTCCCCATTCCTCAATTTGTTGTTTGTTCGCTTTCATTTTTAAAATATATGTTGAAATAATGCAAGGATTATGTGATCACTGAGGTTGCGAAAGTGCAGTCCTCACTATGATTTATGGGGGAACCCTGGACCCTCTCCCCATGAGTCCCGAATGCCTTCCACTGGCTGAGGTCTTCAAAATGGTAAAGAGCTCCCTGCGGTTTCACAGCCCAAGGTAAAGTGGAGAATCCACATTCCACCCATTCCTTCTAAGGAGGGAGCTTGTCAGGCCTTCAGTACAGAGCACAGCTGCTGAGACCACAGTGGAGATTCCCACAGCCCTAGACCTTATCAGTCCAAGCTCTCTCCCCCAGGGCCCCACCCCAGCATCTCACCTCAGCACCTGCTTCTTTCCCGCCACTCTCCTTCCTGTGAATCAGATAAAAACCCAGGGTGCTTTGTGACTGCGTTTCTCACGGTCATTTAAGCAGACAAGTACTCCACACCCCGTTTCTTATTGCAGGTGTGTCAAATGCCCGGAAATTTGAAATCAAATAGTAATAGAGTCAGAATGATGGCAGAAAGTCCGATTTCCTATATTTCTTAAAGAAGTCCTTGAGATTTTTATGAAGATGGGCACTAACTCACACTATGGTGAAAATTAGGATTTTAAATAATTGGACAGCTAAGACCAATTTAATTTTTCCTTGAGAAAATACACAAACAGGCAATTATTCTCACCAAATCTATTTAAAATACACAGATGAGCACATCCTAACAGTCTAATGTCTGTGAAAAAAATAGAAAACTTCTTGAAATACAATTCTTTAATTCGATGACATATTGTTGCAATATTAAATAGTATCAGTAGGTACTCCACTGTTTTAATGATAATCTTCACACTGTTTGTAAAAGTATAAAGCAGTGAAATAATTATTTATAGTTTCTAAATCTTTTATCAGATAGAAAGAAATTCTGGCTAAAATAGCCGCCTTGGTTTTATATTTTTTCTCTTTCCTTGAAGAAGTGTGTACTTGCATTCAGTTCGCTAGTTACTAAAAATGATAGCAAGGGGCTACATGTTCTTGACAGCCGTTCTTTTAAAAGGAAATTGATGTTATGTCACATAGAGCTCTTACTAAGTAACCCACTCTAATGTTTTCTTACCCTTGGGCTTTCTCTCAGTCTCCACTGCTAGTTTAAGGACCCAAGAAAGCTGAATTTTGAGCTGGAAGTCTTACTAATAAGAACCATAAAAACCATCCCTGAGGGGGCTTCCCTGGTGGCGCAGTGGTTGAGAGTCCGCCTGCCGATGCAGGGGACGCGGGTTCGTGCCCCAGTCCAGGAAGATCCCACATGCCGCGGAGCGGCTGGGCCCGTGAGCCATGGCCGCTGAGCCTGCGCGTCCAGAGCCTGTGCTCCGCGGCAGGATAGGCCACGGCAGTGAGGGGCCCGCGTACCGCAAAAGAAAAACATCCTGGAAAGATTTTGATTTCTGCCTTTAGATGTGCATAGTTCTCAGATTATAGAATAAAGGTGGACAATTATTAAGTGCAACAATGACAGTTGCACAGATTTGGTTATTTCTAAGACAATAAAAATTGTAGAACCTGACATAATCACCTCCTTTAAACTGTAAAGGAGCAAAAACAAAATTATAAGCCTTCCTTTTTTAAATAGTGGAAATTATTTTCTACTATCTATATATTGTATATTAATAACCCATCCTACAATTAAGTATATAGTCTAACATTTTTCCTCTCCTAGTGATAGAAATTACAGAATGATATTCTATGCATAATTTTCTATTAAATGATAACTACCAGTTGATAAATTACCACATTACATTTACAACCTAAAGTTATCTTGCATATGAAGTTCAAAAGCTTTGGTTGTGAGACTGCTATGAATGGTGATAGGAATCATGACCCTCCCCTCCACCACAGAAACTAGAGATAGTCATCTACAGGGTAGGATCAAGGTGAGAATCGCTTGGGGAAATGTGCGATTCTTGGGATCCTATACTTTCCACCACGCCCTCTTCAAGCAGCTGTGATCTGGCTTCTCTAAGGGCAGTGACTGCACCATGAAACAAACCAATGACCACCCCCAACACCCTCAGTGACAAAGCCAAAGCTTCCTTTTACCTAGCGTGTGTATTTCAAGTGAGTTTCTACTTCCTTCTTGAAATTCTCTTTCTTCCCTTGGATCCTCTATGCTTTAACTTTGGTTTATATTTTCTTTACCCCTCCTGGGCGCTTCTGACTCTTTCTGAAAGTTAAATGTTACTGTTCTCCAGAGTTATTTCCTCAGCCAATTTCTGTTCCTGAATTGTCTCTTGCCGAGTATTCACATCCATTCTCACAGCTCCAATCTGTGGTTCTACCTGGAATCCATAGACCGGTTACTGCCAAACAACTCTTTTCAGTCCATGCTTAGTTGGCCTCTTCCAACATGTCCCATTTTCTGCTTCACATCTCCACTGTGTGTCCTACAGGAACCTCAAATTCAACTTGCCTAAAATTCAGTGCATCATTTTGCGCTTCCTGTTGTGTTTTCTATCTTATTTTTGATGCCAACTTGCACCCACAATCCAGGCAAGAAAACCAGGAGATGACTCCTACACGTTTTTCTCTTCTCCAAATAACGATCAAAACTTGCTGTTTTCACTTTTTACATGTTTTTAATTATGTCCACTTTTCCCAGTCACTGTTGCCACTTCCCTTAAAATCATATATTCTTTTTCCTAGTTCATTGTAGCAACCTTCTAATACCAAGGCTCCCGTTCTCAAATACATTCTCTTCTAAGCTGCCAAAGTGATTTATATAAAACCCAAATCGAAACATATTGCGCCTCTGTTTCAAATCCAGAAAAGCCTCCTATTATATAGAGGATAAAGATAAAGCTTTTTGGCAGACCGTCCAAGGCCTCCCTAATCTTACCCTTTCCTGGATCTCCACCCTCATCCTTCCCTTCTTCCCTTCCACTCTAAACCCCCTGTCTGCTCAACCCACTCCTTCAGCCCCCATTGGCCCTGGCCTCCAGCCTTTCATCTTTCAGAAAAACTCCTACTTGTGTTTTAAGTTTAAAAAAATGTCCTCTTTCCTCTTGGCAACCTCTGATCCATCCCCCACTTCCTTTCCCAGTGGAGATTGATACCTTTAGCAATCAGTAAATTTTATTATTATCTGTCACTTTATTAAAATTAATGCCTTCACTTTCTAACTTTCATTTCATTCCATAACCCACCAAAATCTGGCTTTTACTACTTCATCCCACTGAAGCTATTAGGAAAAGCCAACTGACAATTTTTAGACTTGTTAGAAATGGACTGTCTGAGGCATCTCACGGTGTTGGCACCTACACAGTATATTCATATCACATGTGAACAACAGCTGAGTTTCTTGCTTATTCTATGCAGTCTTTAGCAAGATATTGGATGGTTCTGTCTTGTATTCCTCATCTGCAAAATGAGTATAATAATGGAATCCATCTGAAAGTTTGTGTAATGCATTAATACATGGAAACTGCTTAGAACAGTTTCTGGCCCATCGTTATTATCATTGAGCTGATGTACATAATAAATGTGTCTGTATAGGTTTACAAGTGTACTTGAAAAGAATAAATGTTATCTTGAAGAACTGACCCCAATGGAGATATAAAGCCAGATATATACATTTGTCATTTATTAAGCCAGGATGCTTTCTAAAGAATGACAGTATAATAATAATTTTGGAATATAATACAATAATACAGATAAACATATATGTAACTAGTTTCTTCTCTAGACACAAGGAAATTCTCCCATTTAAAACATGTATTTTCTTGTCCATCTTAAATCATTTTGTTTTGGTAGATAACATAATAACTCTGAAATAACATTTTTATACATAATACCAAGTTTTCTTGGCCTTTGCACTACATTCCTGATTCATAAGCTCAAACCTGCATGTTGTTCTCCCTGCTAAGAACGTATATTTTCCTTTAAAAAAAAAAAATCACTTACATTGTCCCAGAAATGTAAATCACTGAACCTCTACTTATACTTTTTTTTTTTTTTGCTGTATGCGGGCCGCTTACTGTTGTGGCCTCTCCCGTTGCGGAGCACAGGCTCCGGACGCGCAGGCTCAGCGGCCATGGCTTACGGGCCCAGCCGCTCCGCGGCATGTGGGATCTTCCCAGACCGGGGCACGAACCCGTGTCCCCTGCATCAGCAGGCGGACTCTCAACCACTGCGCCACCAGGGAAGCCCTCTACTTATACTTTTATTTGTTGTTGTAGGTATTATATAATTATCTTGTCTCAACAAATAAAAACAAAACCAAGATCTTTTACAATGAAAAGGCTATCTGCTGTATTTTAATCAAAAGCAATATAAGTATCAGTGTGTGATTAAATGTTAAAGTGGAAAAGTTGTCTTCCTTTCCTTCTTATGAATGAGTATTTCAACTGATAGATACACAGTGCCAGCATATTGTCCCTTTGTCACCTCACCTGGACCTATGTCCCTTAGGCCCACCCCCCTTCCTCAAGATCGTTTCCTTTCCATATTGGAAAGGATCGTTTCCTGATCATTGTTTATTCTGTCCATGACTTTTCCGCTTTTATGATTGGAGAGTGACAATTTAAGCTTCTGAGTCAGTACCTTAAACCTCAAAAGTAACGTATATATGTATTTTATGGGAGGGGTCTTCAGACACGCAATAGAAATGGGCATAATGGCAAGTCTTTCACTGGGTTGGGAAGGTCACATTTTGGAAAGGTAAGCTGTGTGGCATCTCAATTTTGAACATACATGGAGGTGGACAAATGAATTTCTCCATCCTCCCAATATGACATCAATTCTGTTAATATAAAATATTCTGTTATCTTTCATAATAATAGGGAAAAAAGGTTAAAATTCTTCCACATTTGACTGAAAAATCATAAATAATTTATATGAATAACCTCTACCTTTATGGAGAAATATTTCTAGAAACTGTGTCATGGGATGGATGGCCACAACATAGAGAATATGTACTGCTATTCAAACATGCTTCCATCTTCGATGAGCTGGTAGGGTGGTGAGAAAGGAAATCATTTTGACAGTAAGAGAATAATAAAAGAGTAAAATGTTAGCCAATGATAAATAGCTGTGATTGTTTTAAAAATGCATACTGGCCATACAAATTTTATATTATGATTAATTAGCATTGTAAAAAATGTTTTGGGATACACTCATACTTTTTTGCAATGAAAACCTACTTATATTTTCAGAAGCTCAGGAAAGGAGCATGCTAATGTTTACAGAAAATAAAGTCACCTCCCTGAAGAATGGTACTACCAGGTATTTTCCAAACAAATGGCAAATCTCGAAACAGGGGGAATCTGTCATGTAGAATTTTTATTTAAACTGGCAATACCACATTTACTTATGACATCGAGGAATGAAATAATTTGTATGACCAAAATTGCAGCTAGTGATATTCCTCTACTTTAAAAAAATCCTCTAAGAAAATATAATTTTATCATAGTCTACACTTTAAGAATTAAGTAGTATTTGTAAAATGTTTGCATATACATTTGCCAATCATTAGACTAATATTAAGACTTTAAGTATTGAAGATCGGTTCAATCCATTTTAAAAAGTAATGAATGGGATTAATTATGAAACTTTAGATCTCTATACTAATACATTTTATTTAATCCTTTTATAATGCAATGACTTATAGCCCAGATGTGTTTTGACTGCTAATGAAGGACGGTCTATTTTATTTCAGGAATTTTCAAATATATCCCAAATAGCGAAATCTTATAAGTAGTCAAATGTTAAGTGTTGGAGACTTTAATATCTAGATAATTGGAAAACTATTCAGTTCTTAAACATTTTAAGGAATCTTGGTTATCTAAAGCTAATACGGAAATGGAATGTAAGAGAGTCCCAGGAACTGGCCTCCAGTAGGGACTCTGGCTAGGGCATGTTCTAATAAATGTTTGATATGAGGGAGCCATGGTTTATGCTGATTAATCACCCGTCTAGTATGGACTCCAACAGTCCTACAGCCTCACTAGGATCTACAGTCCTTGATCCTACCATCTCTTCAGTGTCCTTCACAGCCCACCTTCATTTTATCACTCGTCCTTATCCTAGTTACATTCTGTGGTCAGTCCTTATGATCATTCTGCATATACTCTTTCAACTCCTTTGTCTCTTTCTTTCTTCATCATATTTGCCTCAGGGCCTTTGAACTTGTCCCTGAGGATAGAAGAGGACTTTATTCCCTTACCTCCTCAGGTCTTTAATTAGCTTTAATTATCACCTTCTCAGGAGATCATCACTGAGCACGGGATTTAAATTTTAATATCTCCATAATCGATGCTCCTTTCCTTTTTTTTTCCTTTATTGCATTTATTATCCACCATAATACAATCTACTTATTTATTTAGGTCCTTTGTCTTTTATTCAGTTTTTTTTTTAGTAACTATAACAGTGCTTGAGTATAGTTTTTTCTTAATACATGCTTGTTATATAGATTATGACTCTTCCATAGTGATTATGCATCTTCCTTCTTAAAATTTAAATTATTTATCCAGAAAAGAAACTACGATTCATTTTTAACCATCATAATTGGTAAGAGCTTATGCTCTAGGATCAAAGATCTTGTGTTCACTTTTGTCTCCACCAGTTACCTGATGCATGACCACGGGTGTAATAACAATGTCTACTTCACAGAGTAGCTGTGATCTATTAAAGGAGATCAAGCAAGTAGAGTGTTTTGTAGCATTTCTGGCCAGAGTAAATACTGGTAATTGTTAGCTATTGCTTTAATTAGAATGGGTTAGGTGGGCAAGGAAATAGTACTATAGATCCTGTATGCTGTATCTCATTAAATCTGCTTGCCTGAATGGTAGACATGAAGTGCTCTTGCCTTTGGGGACTCCAGAAATATCTGGGCTCCTCCAGACTAAAGGAGGGTATGAGCGGGTTGATGTCTGGGGCTGTGCGTCATGTCAAGTGTTTACTGGGCGTATTTTAATGTATTCTGCAATTACTCATACTCACCAGTACTTATTGGAAATGTAAATAAAGAATCCTATGAATTATGATGAATTATGATGAACCGTAACAAAAACTAAAGGAGCTAGAAATACTCTCTGAAACCCGGACCAGTCCAGACACAATGATAGGTCTCGTAGGGGATCCCAGGCCGTAGGGATCCCCCCCAAACCCCAGGGTTTTCCTTTTCCATCTGTGTGTGGGCTTGTGACTCAGGCTGATTCATCACCACTTAACCAGTCCAGCTGTTTCCATTTCCAGAGCTGTGAGAACCTCCTTGGCCTCCAGGTTGTCAAAGGTAGTCATTTACGGTGCTTTTTGAAATTGTTGAAGTGACTCCTGCCTTAGAAAAGCAAAAAATAAATTCTGCCCTGTTTTTAGACTTGTGAATCAACCTGGGCGCCCATTCCTAAATTACAAAAAGGACAGAAAGTACTCCAGCTCTCCATTTAGAAACCACTCTCGGACTGTGCCTCTTTTGATTTGATAGCACTTTCTAACATAGAGGAAAAACATTAACCTCAGTAAAAATGGTAATTTCTCATAAAAGCCTTTGGTCACAATTTAGGACTTGAAAAAAAAGGAATTAAAATTCTTCTTATTCTAACAGATAGTCCTATAGGGTTGTTAGTAAATATATCTAAACGGAAATCAATTTATTTTGGAAGAATGTATTTTATAACTGTTAGCAGAAGATTTTGCAAGTCAATACGTGGTAAAGTTTTCAAAGCTAAAAGTGCTAGAGATGAGTTAGATCAGACTCTGGCTTATTTCCCAGAAAATATAATATTCTATAAAGGAAAGCATTATAATTGGTTTCTTATGCTACTCATTCAGGTATCTTGTGTTTAGGAGAAATGTAAACCAGATCTTCAAAGAGAAATCTACTTAAAATGTAAAGGAATAAGACCAGATACCAACAGCAGATGAAGCATTTTCCTGTGCAGAAGAACTTTAGATGCATGAAATTTATAACTTTCATAAAATTAGTGGAAATAAACTGTAAAATGATACTGATAGATTTATAGAATTAGAACATACTCATTAAGGAAAAAAGAGCTCAGTTTCACTCTCATAGGTAACATAATCAGAGAATCCTGTTCTCACTTAAAGGCTAAACCACATTAAGAAAATACTAATCACTGTGTTGGGCACACACATGTGCTTGGTAGATGCTGAATGAATGAAGGCAAGTAGCTTTTAACCAGACTCAGAATGAGACAGGCAAAGAAGATGGAGAAGCTAACCTGAAATGAACTGAATAGGTAGGTAAGCTGATATTAAGTATATTCAAATTATTATTATTATTATTTTTAACGTGCAAGCCCAATTTCTTTTTCTTTTTCTGTCTTGGGCAGTCCATCGGGAGAAAATGGCAAAAGGAGGTAAAGCTTCCAATCAGCTTGGAAGAACACGATGGCCCTGGGATGGGTGGACAGTCATTCATGCCGGTCGACGATGCGTCACTGTGGGTCCTACTTCGGATCCGACTTTGGAGCTGTTCCGTCTATTTTGGATTCTGTTGCCCTCAGTTCGTGAGTTGGCCCAGGGCTGTAGCTCGGTAACAGAAGTAGCTGGCAGCGGGATTGAGCTCCATGGCTTTTCCTTAGAAGTTCACACGGCAGCTTCCAAGTCTTCTACTTTCATCTGCTCAGTTCTTCTTCTTTCCCGGCTCAGTCCTTTTCCGAAGACAAGTTCTCTCTGGGCTTCACAGGTCCTGCGGCATCTCCTCGCTTGCGGCGGCCGCCTCATCCTTTTCCGGGATTGTCGGAGGAAATGTGAGGTCGCTGTTTTCCGCCATCATCCCAAAAGCGGTCTCCAAGCACTGGACTGGAATACACTGAATGTACACTCTTGTGCTTTTGAAAAGGATACATAATTTAAATAGCAGAGATAAACTCATTGCTACAAGAATTAAGGTAACGTATCCCGAAAATCTGTTTTACTATTACCATCATCATCGTTATTTATTCTGATTTTTTGCACTATAGCAAACCTTAATGGGTTTTGTATGACCAGGGGACTTTTGGGATTTGTGGAGGTATTTTTGGTTTTCACAGTGATTGAGGGACACTACAGCCAGGGATGATAGCCATACGGCAATACAAGAATAGTTCGGCACAAGAAAAAATTTCTCACACAACTTTGAAATATTTTGTTTAACATTCATATACTTGAAATACTTATAGTTATCTGAATCTAGAATCTCATTCTGTTTTATACATAGGCAAAAAAATTGGGGGGGACATGTTTTTAAATATACCGGATTTTCTAGGCAACTACGTGTAGATGGAAATGTAAATTTATGTGTTTATTTGCTTTTATTACCAGGGAGTTAATCCCCAAATACTCTGGGAATTCCACTATTTCTCTAGTTTAAGGTCTAGACTAGAAGTCAGGCTTACCTGCCTTTTTCCTGGTCTTGTTCCTCCGAGCACCCTTCCCTGTTGACAGAGAGGCAAAGTAAAAGGATATTTCTCCCTAAGGTTTAGAGAAGAGGTGCTATAAATTGGCCACCCCAGGTGTCCTTTCCCTGGTTTTACTAGATCTTACAAAGACAAAGGGACCTCCCAAGAAGAGGTAATCACAAATTCATCCTTGCCACACCAGCCTAAGGGGAAAGGAAGCAATTTAGAGAGAAGGGAGAATCCAAACAGAGAATACTCCACACAACAGCTTGTAACCCCTAAGTTCCTCACTGGGAAAACTCTTCCAACACAATGGCCTACTTTGTCCCTACTGAGAAAGGTAGGCTTAGGGCCATCTCTGTGGTGTAAGCCAATACTTACAGTAACTTACCAGAGCTATTTTCTTTGTGATTTTTAACATAGTTTGAGATAATTTTATCAAAAAAATGGAAAAGAACTAAGCAATTATAACCTAACAATTATGATAGACTTTATATGCACATTTATTACTACTATATTAAAATTGAACATTTTATTATCTTTGTAGGAATGTAGAATGTTTAATTCTTCTATTATTACGTGAATTACTATATTAGAAAATACAATCTACTGGAATATGTCAGTGTATTGAATACTTTATATATGCTAGAACATTTAGAAATTTTTCATTAAAAGTTTACTGTGCATCAGTGCTCTGTAACTATTTTATTATACTTTTTCTCTATCCTTATAATCTGTCCACATCCATTTGCATTAATTTTTGATAGAAGGGTGATCTGAGGTCTCACACACATGCATAAACACAATGGAAAATGCCCTGGAAACTTTTTTTTTTAATTTTAATATAACTAGTACACTTTACATATTATACTGGAGTGGTAATCCAAAGCTTTACTACTCAGAGTATGACTCATGGACCAGCAGCATTAACATCACCTGGAACTTGTTTAAAAGGCAGCGTTTCAGGCCCCAGAATCAAAATCTGTACTTCAGGAAGATCCTCTTTGTGATTTGTATGATACAAAATTTGAGAAGCCAAAATCTTGATCAAGGGTTAGCACACTTTCTGTAAATGACCGCATTGTATACATTTTAGGCTTTGTGGGCCATTTAGTTTCTGTTGCAACTGCTCGATCCTGCAGTTGTAGTGCAAGAGCAGTCGTAGATAATGTGGAAACACGCGTATGGTTGTGTTGCAGTAATACTGTATTTATGAACACTGAAATTTTAATTTAATTTAGTATTCAGGTATCACAAAATATTATTCTTCTTTTGATATTTTCCCCCCGCCATTTAAAAATGTGAAATCACTCATAGCTCACTGTGGGCCGCCTTGACCCATGGTACTATAATTTGGTGACCTCTATTCTACAGCACAGTAATCTTCCACAAGATGACTTTTTATGCAGAAGTAACAGGATATTTGAGAAGCAAAGTATAGAGTTGCAAATAGAATGGCTCTGGTCTCAAACATCTGCAAATTATATTAAAGACAATAATAAAATAAGGCAGTCATGTAAAGGAGATGTCCTTTGTTATGTATGTAGCATATGCTTACAGAATATATTGAAAATTATAAAGGAGAAATTTAAAGTTATGGAAACTATTTCCTTCAGGAACAGAAGCTGTTAAGCCTAATATTCTAGCATGAAGCTGTCATATTTTATAAGGCCTTCGTATCTTAAGAGACCAGTGGAAAACACAGTAAGGATAACTCAAAGTTTGGAGAATGAGTAACAGTTACTCAGCTTAACATGTTAAATCGAAAATAAGAAGGGCTACAGGCATACCTAATTATAGATTTCAGAAGATGAACAAGGGCCTCAATTGAGGAATCACGTCAAGGAAGGGTGAGCACTTGGATATATGAAGAGAAGACACCTGGGTATATTTTGTTATTGTAAAGTTAATGCCTATATAGAAAAGCATTTTTTTTAAGTAGGCATAAGGTATTTGAGAAGTCTTACTTCTTCTGAATGTGTTTCTGAATACAGAATAGAAGTACTACACACCTAGACAAAGGAAAGCAATTTCAAAGCTACTCTAATCATAATTCAAGACAAAAAGTTATTGAGATCATACTGAAATGCTAAGATGTTCAATGTACATTGCCTGCATGAAGAAAAACAAAAGTAGATAGCAAGAATAGAATGGTTCCTCCTGCTTGAAATTAACAAAATTATTTATAGTGATGTGATGAGAAAGATAATACATAAAATGCAAGAACACTGAAATGAATTTTGTAGCTGTGTTGGCTTCTTGCCAAAAATTGTACCATTTGCAACTCTGACTTTCCTTCACTTATTGTTATTAGTGAAAAATACCACACTCATGACATTTCGTGATTTTTTTTATTATTATAAAAGTAATTTATTGTCTTCCAACTTAGAGATGGAAAGAACCAGAGTAGAATATTAAATTGTAATCATTTAAAGTCCAAAAATGTAATTATTTTATAGAATTAGCAAAGTATAAGCATTTATTTTTACCTAACAAGTTGTAAGTATTCCTTTGAATTCCCTGAATTTGTTGAGAGACAGTGTGTGTGTTTGTGTACACGCATGCATATGCATAATTTGTTCCTTAATCTAAAGCTATTCTTGGGATTTATTTTGCGAGGATTGCTTTATAGATAAACTATACTTTAATAAAAGATCCTTCAGTAAGTGCGTAAGCTAACACTCTACAGTGGTGTGCAGGGTACAATTACGAATACTTTTACAAGAGTGTCACTTTATGTGTACGAATAGCAAATTATTAGGCCAGCTGTAACTGTGGTCACAGCTTGGTTAGAGTGTACCTATGAAAGACAACAGCAGACTGCCTGGACTACCATACTGGTTTTGCAGAGAGATCGTCTCAACAAAATTATAGAAATAGCCAAAGTGAGTATGACCAAACTAGTTTTTTTTTTTTTTTGGTAAAAACTAGTTTTTTTAACATGAGATCTTGAAATGATCTTTTGTATTGTGTTTTTTTTCAAAAGATTACTTATAACTAATTGAGAACCCTTTAAAATGGAAAGTACCTCCCGAGTGATAAATTACTGCAAAACAGCTGTTTAAGAATAAGATGTCAAATAGGAAGTGACTCACATAATATGAAATGGACATTGGAAGTTTCCCTTTAAGTAGAGCGTGCCTCTCTTGACTCAGGGTGCATTTCCATATTATAGGTGACTGTGTTGTATGAGATTGCATGGCACATCTTGTTGGAGTCTCTTTCTCCCTTGCTCATTTGAAGAAGCTAGTGACTATGTTGGGGAATCCCCTATGACAAGAACCCATGGGTGGGGCACCTCTAGGACTGAGGGCAGCCCTCAGGGACAGACTGTAAGAAACTGAAGCCATGGTCCTACAGTCACAAGAAACTGAATTCTACCAACAGTGAATTTGGAAGTGGATCCTTCCCTAATGGAATCTGAGATGTGACCTCAGCTCTGGCAGAAACTATGATTGCAGCCTTTTGAGACCCTAAGCAGAGGACCCAGTGAAGCCATGCCAGACTCCTCCCACAGAAGCTGTGAGACAGTGTGTTGTTTTAGATCCTTGAGTTTGTGATAATATTGTCCCTCAGATAATATACTTACCTAGAAAACCATGGTGATGTGTCACTATTTCTAAGGATGGTTTGAAAAGAATATTTTAAATGATTTTTTAAAAAAATGCTTGCACAGAGCATTCTTCCATTGAGAATTAAATGTTTATAAAATAAGTGATTGAGAAAGTAGGTCTGTAAATGGACAGAAGGGAATGGTTAGAGACCATGGTAAATCTTGACATAAGAGTTATAGGACCTTGGTCTCTTATATGCTTAATTTTTTGTTTTTATTTTCTTTTTTTTCTTAATGAGAGTTGAAAATGAGCAGTGATTTAGTGGCATGGAGAACATCACTTAGCTTTGGTCATGTGATGGGAGGGGTGGCCTGACTATAGGTAGCAATTTGTAAAGAAAGATGAAGAACAGAAAAAAAGAGTAAAAGGGACTTAAAATAATTGCTACAACAAGAAAGAGAATGATGAAGAGTTAGTAGAGGAAATGAGGTTTATGAAGGTAGTTTGATGTGTATGTGTTTCTTTCTTTAAGATGGAGAGACTTGAGCACATTTAAACACTTACTTGAAGAATGATTGAAAGAGAGAGAGAAGGAACAATTGATAATGTAAAATTCATAAGAGGTTGAAAGAGACAGAGTCCAATGTACAGCTGGATGTACTAAAGGCAGATGAAGGAAGGACACCACATCTAATTTCCCCAGACAAAAAGGAAAGCACATGTGCAGTAAATCTCTAGCTTTTTCTGTGAAATAAACATCCAGATAATCTGCTATGACTAAATAGAGATTTGAAGTAAGTGTTGATTACACCTTTCAGAAGAAAATCTTTGGAAGAAAGTACTGAGAAGAGTGGACCTTGAGTTTAACAGTAAAACTTCCGAAGCCTGCCAGAGAGTATAGAGAGACCAATTGAGGTAATGTTTGTATCTTTAGTGGGACACCTTTCCACCCTTCCATGACCTCCTGCAGCAATGCCCAGCTACCTTGGGTTTAGTCATGGAGAAAACAGGTAATCAAGTTAATCCAAGGCTGGAGTTTTGCCAGATGGTAGAAGAATAAAAGAGAGGGACTGAGGAGTTAACTTATTGGCAATAGCATTATTAAAATAAGGCAATCTTAGTTCAAAGCAGTACAAAGAGGGAAATAAAGACATTAGAGGGCTGATGAATTGGAAGGAAGTCAAAAGGTTAATAACCTAAAGGTCCTGATGAGATGTGGCCAAATCTGGCCCTGTTTTTGTACAGCCTGCAGCTAAATAAAAAGCGTTTTACATTGTAAAACGGTTGAAAGAATGTCAAAGGCGGATATTTTGAGGCATGTAAAAATGGTAAGAAATTCAAGCTTCTGTGTCCATAAAACCAGCGGACAGCCATGCCCATTTGTTTACATATTGTCTACAGCTGCTTTTGCATTACAAAGGCAGAGTCGAGTAGTTGCCACAGAGACCTTATTGGTGCAAAACCTAAAATTCTTGGTCCCTGAGAGGCCAGAAGGATTAGCAATAGAAGGATTGAGAAATTAAACTTGGGGCGGAGGAATTTTTGCTCAGAGGATGATTACTGAATTAATGCTCTTGAAAACAGAGCAATTTGGTAGTGACAATACCCAGGTTGTAACCATGAGATTGTTGCTTGGGGAGAAGCCAAATCATTAGTGATTAGAAGGTCAAGGGATTGAAAGGGTTGCGAAGTAAGTCATTCATTTGAATAGTGAAGTCATTTGAATGCCATGAGCTAGTGCCATAGTCTTTGGTGAAAGATTGGAGGTAATGATGAGGTTGTAGCGGCATCCATGGGGAGAGAGTGGCTAGTTCGAAAGGTATAAGCTCCAAAATAGCAGAGCTTTTTAAAAGGACAATGAACTCTTGCCTTTGGGAGGAATGGGGACTGAACATGGTCAGTCTGTGCTGCTGTCTCAGCTTCTAGACCAGAGTGGTGGGGAACCCAAAGAATCCCGTTGGGAGAGGAAGAGATGAGCTTTGAAGCTTTATTCTCGACAAATCAAGGTCCTGGTCACAGCCAGAAGGAACCAAAGGATATTTTTTAGACAAAATCTTTATTATGTAAGGAGTTTATGTTAGTGCCAAATATAGTTTTAAATGATCATCTTATATTCAGAGCAGAGCACGACGATTGAAGATGCTTTTCTTTTCAAAATTTCTCTATACTAGGCTCACCTTGAATGATTATATTCTAAAAAAATTTTATAATTTCCAAATTTTATACCTAATATTTTAATTATTAATTTTAAACTGCTTTATTGAGGTATAATTGACATATGAGAAAATATATAAGATTTAGATGTATGTATATGCTCATGAAACCATTGCTGTAATCAAGATAGTGAATATATCCATCACCCCCAAAGTTTCTTTATTTTTAATTATTAGTATATTATTATAATATAATGTCTTATATTATAAAACATAACCTTATTTTAACTTGAAGTATTTGATATATTTTCTTTCATTCATTTGTTCTTACATTCTTCAGTAATGAATAAATGAGTACATTGAGATGATTATATTGATACGAGTATAGGCCCAGACTTTTAAGGGTAATGTCACCTAAGCAAGCAGTATAAATTTGGTTAGAAGAAATATCATTATCCCAACATGTAAATAATGGATTTTCTTTTTTAAATCTGTGGATGAGCTTATTTTTACAAAGAAACATATCCCTAAAATAAATTAAATTACTGTAAGATACAGATTTTATAAAATATTTTGCTCTGCAGATTGAATTGTTCAGCATAGTTTTCAAAAGCATTTTATACTCTCTTAAATTCTGACCTTGTTGAGATGTGTTAAAGACTATTCCTATATTGATTGTAGGATATTAGCTCTCTTTTATTCTGAGAGATGAGATTGTCTTTCTGCAAAGTCATTCATTTCATTAGTAGGAATGGAGAAGTATAGGGTTGCCTAGTACCCGCATCTCCTCAACCGTTCACAGGAGACATTGATATATACAGCACTGCTTCTGAATGCATGGAACATTAGGAATCACGTAAGAGTTAAGTTATTTAAATCCTGAAAAATCAGTTATTCATTTGTAATGTTATTTCTAGAAGTACCTGATCAGAGATAGTTCTTAAAAGGAAAAAAAAAATTTTAACCCATTATTCAAATGGTAGGGAAAAAAACTAACATATCAATATTTATAGACCTTCATGCAGATCTTTTCATACCCCCCAAAATTGAAATGGAACTTATTTAAATATTTTACTATACAGTGTTAATATAAAAACAATATAGAAAAATATAGGAATGTTTGTATATTAAAGCTTTGAATGTAATCATATTAGTTTCAAAATGCTTATTCTATTTAAGCTTACTTATTATAACTATATTATAGATGCTAGAAAATGATGCTCAGAAAAAATATTTTGGTTAAGGGGACCCAGCTACATAGTATTAAAGCAGGATTTAAAGCATGCCTTTTTACTCTAAATATAGGTCTGAAAAAAACCTTCCACTTAAAAATATAACGATAGATATGTGTAGAGAGTTGAAATATAAGAAATCGGTGTTTAGCATTATACATTATAAATTAATTATGTTCAGCATTTATTAGTAATTATGTCTTGCTAGGTTTTGACTTGTAATAAAAATTTAGAGCTTTTATAATGTAAGATATGGATTTCTGTAAGATATGGATTTCTGAAGGGAAAGCTGGATAGGCAGAGGAAACAGCAAATGCAAAGACTCTGAAGTGAGAGTGTGCTGAGCTAGGATGGAAACTGTCCGAGAACTCACTGTGATTCCTGTGGGGTGAGGGAGAAGAGGATTGATACCTAAGGTGGATAACACAGCAGGGGCCAGATCAAGGAGGACCTCAGAGACCACTATAAGGGGTTGACTTTTATTCTAACTGATATGGAGCAGAAAAGCATTGATGGAAAGGGACCTAGACGTTTCCATTTACTGGGCTGGGGGAAGCAGGTTTGCAGATTGAGGAGGAGAAGGGCAAGTAGAAACCAACAGTTCTATTTGAACATGGTAAGGTAAGAATGTTTATTAGACATACAAGTGGAAATCTCTAGAAGACAATTGGATATACAAATCTGTCTGAGTTTCACGGAGGGAATGAGGGGTTGGATTTATTGATGTAAATTTGATACCCAGCACATAGACGTTATGAAAAATCATGGTCTTGGGTGAGATGACTAGAGGATGTACAGTGGAAGAAGGAGAACCTCTAGAACATATAGATGGGTTTGTTACAGAAACTTAACCTTATGCATTTGTGGAAGCTGGTTAATAAGTCTCTTTAAAGCTGTTGTCCTCATGTCTGATGATGGACTTTGAAGCACACAGGGCAGGCAGTAAGAAGAGAAGAAGGATATAAAGTTGGAGAGGAATTACACGCTGGAATCCACAAGTATGAACTGGAACTCAATGAGGAAAGACTGAAACCCCTGTCAGCAGCTGTTGCCTCTGACCTTGATGTTGTGGGCGTCCAGCAAAAGCCAGGGCCCTTGGTGGTGGAGTTAAACACATACACCTGTCCCAGGAGACAAAAGCTGAAGGAGGTTTCTAAGAAGGTGGAGTAGTTGCGGATGCAAATATAAGAAAATATGTATGTTACAAAATGACTGCTGATTCCCTTTTGCTCTCCAAATCTCCCAAGTTTCCCCTTGGGCTCAACCTAAACGGAAACAGGCAAGAAAGGGAGTTCCAGGAAAGGGAGCTCAGCTTAGCCAGGTTGACTTGCTGCAAATCCACCAAAGGGGGTGAGCATAGGTAGAGGAGAGATGAGGTTGTAGGTTTGAACCCATGGCACTCAAAAACTTAGAGGTCGGGAATACGAAGTTTTTTAGCAAGTGTCCTTAAATGCAGAGGGCACGTCCTTCTTCATTAATTCCTAATTATTTTTGGCTGCAGAGAGGATGTGATGGTTGGAGCTTGGACTGTGAGATGGAGTCTGCCTATTGAGGATGAATAAGCGACAAGATAGAAAATGCTTCTATTAGTTATGGATTAGTTAGCTCCTTGTTCTGCCACTTCAGCCCTGGCCCTACCCCCAGACTGTGTTTACAAAAAGGAGAAGTAAAATTTGTCACATTTAAACCACTGTTGTTTTGAGTTTTCTACCACCTGCAACCAAACCTAATTCAAACTGATAGAGTGGATCCAAGAGAAAATGAGAGGCCAGCACATGAAGACAGACTATAGCCAATATTTTGAAGGAATTTAACTATAAGTTGGAACTCAGAAATGGGTCCCCAGTTGGAGGATTAGTGAGGATAGGGGGAGATTTCTTTTAAGATGGGAAATGTTACCATATTTTTCTATAAGATTGGGGATTATCTTGTAGAGAGGTATTATTAATCCTCTAGAAAAAGATTAAATTGATGCAAGGAATTGTGAACTGAAAAATAGGAATAACAAAATCCTAGGAGAAAGATTTACTTGGGGAAAATTATATTTGAATCCTTCTCTTATATAGATGTTAATATTGTTATAGTTAAAAACTGTAGGAAACAACATTCTTGGAATTCAAGCAAATTAGCATAATTTTCAATCAGGCAATCAGGGAAAAAACGGATGATATGCCATGTTTTTCATGGTGTAGATCTTACTTCATTGAAAATAATTGGTAAAGTAGACTTTTTATGTTAAAATGTAGATCAATCAAAAAATGTTTAATTTGATTTCCTCCTTTATTTGCAACACACATTGTTGTTTCTTGTATTTTACTCCTAGATAGAGCTTATCAAGTAATTGTGAGGATGTGATGCACCAATTAGCTTTTCATGCTTAGCTATTAAAATTTCATTCAGAGGGTACAGTTTTTATTCAAATTCAACTTTTACACCATTTTAACAATGGTAAGTGATCCATATTCAGATCATTAAGCAATTTATTAAAATTCTCCTGCAATTAATTTTAGGCAGAGCTCTAATGCACATACACTAATTTATCCTTGAAAACATGCTAATTTCTTACTTGTATATGATACGAAGTAAAATTCTAGCTTGAAATATTCTTTCTCTTTAGGTCTCTGGGGAAAGACACTGCTTGATATGGTTATATATTTTTTGGCAAGCAAATAGAGTGAGATTGGGATTTACTTGATATTTTCTGTTCGTATTTTTGCATTATTTATTACCTAGTATAAACATGGGATTATATAAAGAAATATTTACACGCAGTTATATCACTGTCTCATAGTAATCGTACTATTAGAGACACTTTAGTATAGGACACAATAGTCATAAAATCAGGGATGATTAAATTTAGAGATCTCCAAACTATTAAATTTTCAACTGAGTTTGCTAAACTTTCATCAACAGATTTTCACAGGAGATATTTTCCTATTTAATACCTTTGTTTCTGACACATTTATGGTCATCTCTTCAAAATTCTAAGCCTCTTGTTAAGAAATAGTTTCTTAACAGAAGTCTTAATTTTTTTAAACTAAATGTTGTATAAAGAACATTTAAATTATTTATCCTTAACTGTCAAGACCCATCCTATCAGCCATGAAAAGTGACCATGCTCAGAATATAAAGTGTCACATTATCATTAGATAAAGCACATTCTTTATTTTGTAAGAGTAAACAAACTGTGAGCACGAGTCAGCTTGTACTGTGGTTTCGTTTACAACTGAAAGCATGTAGTACCAGGCTTGGCCTCCACATGGTGCTAGTGTTATTTACTGGGACATCACAAGCAAGAACTACCTGGTAACGCAAAATAACCACTCATGCTGCCCATCAAAAATAATCCCAATAATGAAACAAATAACCACTCATACCGCCCATCAAAAATAATCCCAATAATGAAACAACAGATTCGAATAAAAAGACACTATACCTGAAATCCTGCCTTCTTTAAAATCTGGCTCATACACAGTAATAATTTTGGCAAACCATTTGTGGAAATTGTTGTAAAGCTAAACAAAAGGTGACATGAAATAATGAGTTTAGATTTCTTGTTTCATCTTTGGGATCTCACCAGTGGGTTCAAGATCATGTTCTTTTTTTCTATGGATTGTTTTCTCTCTTCCATAGATGGTTATTTGGAATGGTGTTAAGGAAAGGAAGTCCTTGGGGGAAAAGAGGCTTCGTAGGACTTCTGCCAGGTTTTTATTTTGGTCATTGTGATTCCTTTGAAGTCTAAGATTCACCTTCATAGCCGAAATGTGATTTATTTTGAATATTCTGATTTTCTGTCAGATTCTTCACAACTTTAGTGTTTGTTTCCATTTCTTTTAATGTGAAACATTCATTGAGTTGATGGCAGCTTTATGTGATATATAAAATTTTATATCCATCTGCCAACTGTATGACAATTGAAGATACTATAAAATATTGCAAAATATTTGGCCTTTTTGCTTAGTTTCTTGCCAGCTGACTAATGGTTAATTGCATTGGCTTTATATAAATCCTTCCTTTTCTTCTTTCATAATGGGATACGATTGTTTTCTTCCTTTTATGCTTACGTATTGGCCATTTGTCCTCTGTAGAGTCAAAGTGAACAGCTAAAAAAATGATCCAAAAAATTAACAGAAAGAAACTAATCTTTGGTTTTTAGATAGCTTAAGCTGTACGAGTGCCTTGCAACTATCACACTCTCAAATATTTATTGAGTAAATTATTCCATGCCAACTGGTTTGGGCCTGGCTTTAGCAGTGGTAGTTAAACAACAATGGAGATCACAAAGAAAATGAAAGAGGATTCAAAACTTGAAATAAAGTTGAAAAAAATATTACATTGAATTATCACTTACTTTCCTCCTGCCTTCCTTCCCTGCCTCCTTCCTTTCCTTCCTTCTTTCTTTAAAAAAATAAATAATCTAGAAACTGACCTTGAAAATTTTAGACCACTTCTTGCCAGGAAGACAAAAAATACAGGTGGTCTTAAATTCTAGAATGAGATTAAAGAAGCCAGTGGATGGATGACTCCTTTACTGAAGTTATGGCATTTATTACTGGTCTCATACTGAGTCCCTTTCTTAAGTAGACTATGAAATGCTTTTTTTCATTTGGGTACATTAGTGGTAACGTCGTTTGAAAATGTTGGAATCTTTTGGACAAAATAATCTAAACATCAGTTTATATTGTTAAGTGATTTACTACCCCTAAATCCTTTCTTAGAAACTTCTTTCTTCTCCTGCAACCATCACTAGAAATGTGTCTGTGTGTGTGTGTGTGTATATATACGTATGCATACATATGTATATATATTTCCACAAATAAGAGTAACTTATTATCTGACAGTTTTTCTTAAAATATCTTTGTTACAAAACTATTGTACTTTTCAATGTGGAATAAAGATTATTAATAGAAAAAACCCTATTTGCTTAGTTCCCTTAGAAACTGGATCTTTAATAATTTTGCCTACTGTATTTAGCTCCAGTGTTGTGCCTGATTACCAAGCTCAGAAGACTCCAGTCAAACCTAACAGCTTACAAGGGCCAGTATCTAGTCAACGAAACAAGTCACTAGAATTTGTGCAATTGGACACTATAGCCTGTAATGGAATGAACAGAGTATGCGCTGCCATCTGACACAACCTGGGATGGAGGGCTTTATCTGGTGAGTTCAGTTTCAATCATAGAGGCTGGTTGTCAACTAAAGCACCAACTGCCTTGAAAGGTTTTTTTTTTTTTTTTTGAAAGGTTTTTATTGTTAAACTGTGTATATTTCCTTACTAACATTTATTAAAGGTAAGTTCCTGCTAGTGTAATAATTTGGAAGAGTCATTACGAAGTCTTATCTAAATAGTATTCTCCAGGAAGGCAAGTGTAATGTTTGGAACCCGGGCCCTGGAGTCTGGGTGTAAGAGGGCAGATTTGTCGCTTATCAGTACTTCACCTCAGGCAAGTTACTTAACATCTGTGTCCCAGATTCTTTTTCTGAGTAAATGGCAGTAAAAATGGTTTCTATTGCGTAGGGCTGTTGTCTGGTTTAAACTGGATTATATGTGAATGTGCCTTGTACAGTGCCTAGTATACAGAAAACAACAAATGAACATTTTTGTTATTATTATAGTAATCGTTTTTGTTCTATTAAAATGGAAATAGTTTGAAGTGCAGTGCTAGGTGTTGAGGACCCTAATCAAGTGTTAAGAACAGGTCACCATCAGTGCCACCAGTAACTCCCAAATATGTGTTAAAACAAGCATATAAACCAATAAATTACAATGTATTATTGAGGTTTCTCTTACATTTTTTTAAGATAACTAATTGGATTGCTGCCTTTTTAAGGAATTCTCTATAGCCTATAAGGAAGAGTATATAGGGAAACCTCTCAGGACCTACAAATTAAAGGATTTCTAGAGTTAATGACACATAATAATTTCATTTTGCCATTAAAAGGGCATGAGAAATAGCACTGCTCTTTGATTAAAGTCAATTCAAGCTGATACCTGGTCACAATGCTTCTGCTTTTCCTTATTATCAAGGACCTAAAAGAAAATTAGAGGAAACCTAGTGTCAGTCAGAAATAAAGAACTTCAAAATTCTATAACATGTAAATTTTGCTCAAATTTTGTCTTTTTTTTTACTAATACAAAAAAATGGAAAAAGAAAAGGCCAATTTATTGAATTATTAGCTATCTAAAGGATGACATCAGAATGGCATCAGCCAAACCTCTCTCAGGCAAGCGACTGGATTGGCTCCTGGCTGGTACTGATTGATAGGATGCCGTTCTCTGAACTACTCTCAATTACATACAAACCAGGAATCACTTAGTTGTCTCTTTTCCGTCATCCTCTTGAATCACTGAATGTGAGAAATAGTGAATCCAGACTTCTGGAATCCTCACAGATCCTGTGCATCATCTGAACGGACTGATCAACAAACACATCAACAGTCTTGGTTGTACAACCCATCAGCAGTGATGTGGCAGCGGCAGCAGTAGCTGGCGGTATTGGTGGAGCATTTGAGATGCTCTAGATTGCAGGGCTAGCAGGAGTGGAGGAAGGATTAGTGAACCTGAAAGGCCATGACCATTGTAGAGAAGGTTTATCTTTAGTTCTAAAAAGGATCATCATCATTGCTATTGTGATCTGTTGGCTGTTAATAGTTTTAATCATAATGTTCTTGAGATGTAGCACTTATTTGTTCACCTATAAATACTGTTCATGACATCATTTTTGTGTGCAAGGTTCAACTGGAAAAGCTAAGGGCATGTCTCATCCCATTCTAAAAGTGACATAGGGAATCATGTTACCTCTTACTTAGCCCTCAACTATCTGCATCTCTCTCTGGCTGAAATAAGTTTTAGTGACAGATAGGAAGGAATACAATATCAGTGACTTACTGATGCTTTATGTTTGTCTAAGAACCTGTTTCCCAAATCACAGCAAGTAAAGTGTGTACAGTTAGTTAAGGGAGACTGTGTATGCTGTGGTAATAAATAAACCAAATAGTTTAACATATGTTTAGTTCCTGCTTATACTAAATTTGCTGTAGGTCAGGGTAACTTTCCAGGGCAACTGTCCCCAGTGTGGTGATTCATAATTCAAGATGCTTCAGTCTCATAGTTTCACCATTTCAATGTAAGGCCTCCTCCAGGACTTGAGAGACAGAAGAATTGCTTAGGAATATTTCACTGCCTCAGCCTACATGTGATACACGTCACTTCTGCTCACATTTATTTGGTCAGAAATTGTCACATGGCTTAACATAACTGCCCAGGGGCTGAGAAGGGTAGGCCCCCATATTTATCTTCTGTCTTCCTGGGTAGGAAGAAAAGAAAGAATGGATATTCTCGAGGCCATTAGTAAATACTGTGTCCCACAATATGTGAGATAATTTTAAGTGGTGCAGAGAGTAAACTTTTATAATTTTTGCTTATGTTCGACATGTGTTTGAAAAATGTAAGTAGCACACTGTGCCTATGAGGTCATGGCTTCGTTTTATATAAATTTAAACTTTAATTGCAGACACTGTGTTCTTATGATAAAAATGGTAAAAAGTGCCACACAGATGTCTAATGTTTTAATAACACTGACCGAAAAGAACCACTCTAAAACTCAAACTTCAGTACGTAAAACTTTAGGTAAACTGGGAGTACAAGGTGGGGCATTAGAATTTGCTCTTTTAGCAAATACCCTATAGCCTTCATGATTCAGGAGCAGATAGTCATGGACCACATGCTGCAAAGAATTGTTTCAGAGGCCAGCTGCTCTTCTGCTGTTAAAATTGGGGAACCAGGGACAGAACCCACCATGGGGGAGCCTGGAACTCCTGATGAGTACTCAGTTCCCCCCCTTTTTTTTTCTCACTACTGTGTGTGACACTAACCACAAAGGGTTAAGGTTTTGGACAGAAACGTTTGACCTGGCAGGCAATACCTTCAGAGCTGCCATTTTCCTTTTTACCTGGTTTTCCATGTTGTCTAAGGTTGTTCAAACTGGCAGTCTCACTCCTCTCAGATCAAATATAATAAAATCAATAGGTATTATTGCTAGTTCCAAAGCTCTTCCATTTACTGAAGCTCCTCGTTCGTTCCCTGTTGGTGGTAAGTCAGTTTTGTTATTTAATTTTTTTTTTTTCCATTTCCATATTTTCTAAGGGAGCCTAGAAATCTCTCCCAAGGAGGGTGACTTTGATGTCCTGATTTGTCTGTAATAGTCTTGGTTGTCTGTGATTATTCATAGAAGACTCTTTTACTTTTAAAAAATGTTCTGTTTGGATGATAACTTATATGGTGACCCTGCTCCTGAGAACTCTTCTTGTTTTATTTCATGATGTGAATGAGTGATTTGGTCCCAAAGACCCTTCATTCCATTGCTAGTGGCTAGAGCCACATGGGGTTAGCGGAGGCTATGGTTAGCATTTTGAATAGTCATTTTGTGGGGACATCATCTGTATGTTCTGTAGAGACTAGAGAGAAAGGTAGAAGGACATAGAAAGGAGTTAAAGGGAATAAGCAATGACATTGATGACTGAGGGATAAACCAAAGCACATTTCTGAGGAACCCAAAGGAGCTCATTATTCGGGCCCAGACTTCAACAGGTCCTAACCTTATCTGAAGGATGACATGTAAACACTGAAGGTGAATCTTGGTGTATAGCTCTATGTATGTAACTAACATTCATAACCTTTATCCCTGCATCAAGATTTCATGGTGTGAATTCTGTACCCTGATGAAATTGTTGTATCGTCTTACATTGCCTCAGCTCCTTACTAGGGTTAGGACAGGCTCTGTACAATCTTAAGTGGAATTTCAGTTGCTTGCATGAGTGTAGCCACATATTTGTAATAAAAATTATATGCATCACATTTACTTTTTCTGGAACCCTACCATTAGATAACACATATAAAAGCTGCTATTTACTTTCTAGTTACTTCAATTCTGGATGAAAGTAAAAGAGGATTCCAAAGGTATATTATATAGCACACTTAGAAAAACCTTTAGGTCTGTAGCTCATCAGACTGGCTTTTAAAATATGCAAGCGCCTACAGAGACCACCCCAGGTTAAAAGTATCTACATACTTCATGGTACTTTACTCTTAAATAATGTTTAGAGTTTGTTATCTTTTGTAGACCTTGGAAATCCAATTATTTATAATATCCAGTGACATTTACATTTTGCTAAATATACTCTGCTTGTAATAGAACGTATCGTGCTTAGGAAAATGGGTATAGAATGCCTGGCTCTACATTTGCTTATATATGATGCAAAACACCAGGGTAAACTGTGTAATCTTTTTGTTATAAGTACATGATTTTAAAAACATAATTCTCAATAAGTATCCTTAATCATTACCATGTAAAATGCAGAATGAGAAAAAGTTAGAGTTGAAATCGTTTGTTGACCATTTAACTTTCAGCTATCAAATCAAATATCCATTCACGTTTATTGGTACCTTAAAATAATACCATTCATTTCCATGCCAACAACCACAGAGTGTTTGGATTAGTTTTTGAGACTGATTGAAAGTAGATTGTAAAGTTGACCTATTGTGTTAAGCTTATTTACACAAACATAGTGTCTTGGAAAATAAACTCTGAAAGTGCATAGCAGTTGAATCCCAAGGTATTTTACATCCTGAGTTTTCTAATGTCTATTGAGATCTGTCCCATACAGAATCTCAAGTTTACCATAGTTATCTTATGTAAGAGAAAAATCACCTTAAAAGTTAATTATTCCAAAATTTGAGATGAAATTTATGACTTGCTTATAAAAAAGAACTTGCTTTTAATTGATTTGAAGAATTTGCCTCTGCAAAATAATTTGTTAGTTTTAACATATCTATGAAACAATCACAGGTGACAGTTTTTCAGGTTCTTAAAAACGCTTTCCTTACAAAAGTTGAAAATAACATTTCTAAGATGCAATCAATAGAAAAAGCCAAAAATGTGAAAAAAAATACAATTTCAGTGGAAACACCAAAAAATCAGTTTGGGTACTGGATGGTGACAAATAGATTGTTTAAAACGAATCTGTATTTATTCAAGGGTTAATCTTGATGAGTGAACATTTAAAAGCCCTTCCTGACACTCCATCCTCTTCTGTTATACTTATTCTTAAGTAAGCAGCCTATGATGTATCATTCTCCCTCCTGATTCCCCTTTCCCATCAAAATGCGAACTTCTCTGCTGTCGCTGAGTGACGCGGGGCCGACAATCCTGGGAGGGAGGGTGGGGCGAGGGCACGTGGACCAGAAACACTTCCTAGAAACAGCAAGTACGCGGCTCAACCCTGCCTGAACTTTCCCCGAAAACACAGCTCGCTGACAGAGCGGCATCCCTGCTGGGTGGATCCTGCAACTCCTAGAGGGAATGGCACTTCTTGTTTTTAATTAGCAAGGTGAAAGGTGAATTAAAACTAGCTGTTTGGCAAGTCAGTGCAAGAGGCTGACTTCTGAGAGGCTAGAACGAGCCAGAAGAGAACAGGAGCTCCACGGGGGAAGGCAGTGGGTGTGCTGGTGTGGTTGTTTTTTCTGAATGAACCGCTTGCAGAAGTGACTAAAAAAAAAAATATACAGTTTCTTCCTGAATCCACCGGCATAGTGACTGAAGAGAGCTCTAGACAGGACATGGCTCTGAAGACTCACTCCTTGGAATGTCCTCTTGCTCCCGGCTTATAAACAACTGTCCTGGGGAAAGGCAGGTTTTACTTATCCAAATACAGCCTGACAAATGGCACTTTGGAACTGTGCTTTCTGATGACAACGCGTTCGATTTCTGACAAAGCCTCTCTCGCACGCTGCCCCTGGAGGGGAGTCCTAAGTAAAACTCACCCCGCCTGAAAGTGAGGATCGCTGGTGGCAGGCTGGCAGCATGGCATCTGCCGGGTACCTCATCACCTGGCTCCTGTGGGGCTACTTGCTGGAGCTCTGGACGGGAGGTCACACAGCTGACACCCCGCACCCCCGCTTACGCCTGTCACATAAAGGTAGGTCACCTTTTCAGATCCTTTTGTTAGAAAAAAATGAGAAAAAAATTAAAGTCATTTATTTAACATTGATCTTTGGTCTTCCCAGACCCTTAACATACACCTGAAAATAATGATTGCAACACTGACCCAAGCTTCTAAATACCTCTAATGAATAGGTCATACTTAACCACAGCTGAAAATTGTGTAAAATCACAGCCTAACTTTGGAGATATTATTTCTGTCTTGTAAATATTAGGTTTTGTTAATAAGTTCACTCACTAGCAGACATAACAGAAGAGGGTAGGAAGAAGGTAGTAAAGAGCCTTGAGGGGCTGAACCCACCAAGTTAGCAAAGGGTATTTACATACCAATTTATGCATTTTGGGAAGCAAGTACGTCGGGGAAGGACTGTAGAAATAGAGGTGCAATTGGTTTTCTGTTTTGTATTGTCCATAATGGGGGTGAGAGGAGGAAAAAAGAAAACTCCTGAGAATCAAAATGATTCCTTGCCCATGATAACAAAGTCATCACCGTGTAATTAAAATGACTAACAACTGTTATAAATTAGCTTTCTAGTTGAATTGATTATTGGAAATTTTTTTAATGTGTGGCAAAAAAAATGTTAGCAATCCTTGTGAACTGATTTGTACTGATTAAAGTGTTAGATACTATTTACTAGCATCTATTCTTTTTAATGTAAATTCATAGTGCTTAACTGAAGATCCATCTATCAGAGAGTGCTTAAATATTTTATTCTGCAGCTATGTCTTGTAAAGCAGCATTTAGTCATAAATGATTAAAAGATAGCTTTTGCATCAGTAAAGCCAGTCATGAATAGGTTTGATGACTCTTCCTCCTGTAAACAAACAACAAACAAAACCCACACTCTAAGAAAGTGGCTTTGCTGACTTAAAAGGAACTTGGAATAGATTTTCAGGAAAGAAGTATTTATTATCATTAACCACTGAGACAGATAATAGACGGAATAGTGAGCATTACATAAAAAACATTTTTCCATTGTGTAAGCTTTTAAATTGTCCCCACTGTAGAAGGAAGTCTGTATTTTAAAAATATGAGTGTAATCTTTACTCAAAAAAGGAGGGCTCAAATTTATGACACAGTTGTTTTTTTTTTAATTGACAATCATCAGTAGATTGGGCTATAGAAGTTTCTCATTTTTAGAACAGCTATAATCTATGGGTATTTTCTTAGTTTAAATAGATTTCCTATAGTACTCCCCAGTAGATAACATAAATTTAAGAAACACATTGACACTGAATTTGTGAAGTATTTAAAATATAGTGCCTAGAATTAGTATAATTCATTTGATTTGGGAAGATGTATCATGGTATGTATCAAAATACATACTCCTAAGAAGTTAAGATCAAATATATCTAAATGTAAAAATTTGATGTGATGGAATATGGACACATAAGGATGTCAGAAAAAAACCCATAATAATGGATTCTTTTTCTTATGTAGACAAGCGGATAAGCTGCCAGTTTGGGCAAGCTGCCATTCTGCTATGCATGGTATCAATCTTTTATACCTCATTACTAGGAGACTTGGTTTTTGATAGCTCAATATCAGTATGTTTCCAAAGATACCTCATTTTAATATTTCATTGGAGAGCTTCTAATTTAGTCAGTGCATGCATAATGTTACCATCAGCCTTATCTTCACCACATCTCCCTTAGTCAAAGGAATAACTGTAATTGGTTTTATGAGTCCTGTTAAGTGGTGTGGGAGGACCACTGCTAGAAGCTATGGGTACGCTAGACAGAAAACTCATGTAAGGTTTCCTTTTGGCTTTTCTTAACCTTTTGCTTTAAGGGCACTAGCTGAAAATGCGCAATATTGTGCTCTTGTGCAGACAGTATAGAGTTACCTGAAAATAGAGTGTTCCCACTTGTGCAGTTCAGTTAGCAAAGTCAGCTAAGAGAGCACAGCAGAGATGCAACCTGAAGCAACCATGCCTCCTGCACCGCAGGTGACTCAGTGGAAGAGAAGCGCAGGACTGCCTGAGCAGGGATATTCCATCCCTTTGATACAGTATGAACAGCACATTCACCTCTCTACACTCGAGACTCAGTGGACATTTTAGTGGTGTCTGAAAACTGGGGGCAGAATATTTTAGAGTATACTCCTCTGCTATCTTAAATGATATCCAAAATGGTACAATTTTAGTAGTAAGTAAATTAGGTGATTAGTGTTATAAATGAGTGCATGTCCTTAAAAATAAGAGCCACTACTTATAAGTAATGTAGCACCTCTGCACTGCTGCCTGACCCCCAGTGGAGAAAGCTGGTAGGCTCCCTGGAGGTAGCCTCCTGGATTCATCCGGGGATTCATTTCATAGCAGTGGTCCATGCCATATTGGAGAAGGACAAGCATCTTTCTTATATCTTCCATTATCAAGATGGTGTTGGAGAACACAAACCTCGTGTCACTTCCCAAAGAGGAGGAGAAAGTTTCATATGTTTACAAAGCTTGAGTTAAATTATATAAAAATATGTTCAGAAAAAAAAAAAAAAAAGCCCAGGAATTGCCCTTTTTCTCTTTCCTCCATCCTTCTCTAACTCTGGAAGTGGCATGTTCTTTTTTCCTTTCCTTTTTTTTTTTTTTTCTTTGCGGTACGCAGGCCTCTCACCGTTGCGGCCTCTCCCGTTGCGGAGCACAGGCTCCGGACGCGCAGGCTCAGCGGCCATGGCTCACGGGCCCAGCCGCTCCGCGGCATGTGGGATCCTCCCGGACCGGGGCACGAACCCGTGTCCCCTGCATCGGCAGGCGGACCCCCAACCACTGCGCCACCAGGGAAGCCTTGTTCTTAAACACAGCTTGAGAGGAGAAGACCATTAGGACCCAAAGGGAGAAAAGGCAGAGAGGGAGAGAAAAAAGGTGGAAAGTTGGGATCAGATATGGAGCATCTTCGAGCTTGCTCCTCACTACTCTCCACCCACCGTGGGATAATATTGAATTCCTCCCTCTTCTTACGGAATATCCACTCCACCCCAATATTAAGCAAATATGCTAACTTCAGGCAAGCCTTGTAGCTAAAAAGATGAAATATTTGCTCTTGTTGAGGCAATGCGTATCTTTTAATGCATTTTATAGGTACAAGATAAATTGGGTTAACAAATAAAAACATACAAAGATAAAAATGGCAAGATTCTGCCCTGCCCTATAAGAATTTTCAGTCAAGATTTGAGTCCAGATTAACTATATCAGACAAGAATGTTAAAATTTATGAACAGTTAAGAATTTATAGCCAATACCCTAAAGAGGGTAGTTTGGGTATAATTCATACAAATTTATAATATTCTACTACAAGGATTTCTTTGAAAAATAGCTATGCTCCTCATGACAGAAATGAAGGAAAGAGAGAATAGAGGGAGAAGCGTCCTGGTGGATTCAGCCACTTCCCTTCGTTGATGTCTGTTCTCTCCTTATCTTTCACCATCCTGCATTAATGAGGTTACAGGGAAGGCAAAAATAGCCTTCTTGATAATGGAGCTCAAAGAAGAAAAAAACAAATGAGGAAAGCCCATGTCAAAGAAGGAATCCCAATGCACGTGGAAAGCCCCAGAAATTCAGTCGAGGGAGGTTCCAGATAGGGTAGGTGTTCAAAGACCCAATGAGGAACTTCACGATTGCAGAAGCCAAGGAGAATGCCTGCTGATAAGCAGAGGATGTGCTCCGAGGATGTTTGATGAAAAGATAGCTAAATAAAGGCATGAATATGGCAGAAGATCATTGCTAAAATATGTTGACATTATAAATGTAGATTTGAGCATTGAATACATATCCATACATATAGAACGTGGGAGAGCGAGTGTTAATTACTCTATCTGTATTTGAATATTGTAACCAATTAAATACAGGTTTGTCGTAGTTCAGAGAGCTCAGATTTGAAGTCAGAGGTCTCTACTCCAGCTCTAATTCTTCCACTTATGGTAATTATCTGTGCCTCAGTTTCCTTAATTTGAAAATAGGGGTAGTACTGGTATTTTCCCTATATATCTCACTGGGTTTTTGAGAGGATCAAAATGGAACAATAATACTGTAAAAGCACTTTATAACCTAAAAATGATCTTATTAATGTTTCCTGAAGACTGATAGAAAATGAGAAGGTTAGAAGGAATCACGTCCTAAAGACAAAAAACTCTTGGGAAATGGCTTGAGTTTGGATATCAATAAGTCCTAGAATGATGCTAGTATAGACGACAGCAAAACTTGGTCTTAATTTGCATAAAACGTGGGATTTATCCTGATTGCATTCACTCCAAATCCCATTTCCATACCTTTGACCTCTAGTTATAATAATTTAGAAGATAATTACATCATCTGCGCATTTTCCAAGACTCATGGCCAATATTTTTGCAGAAGTGTGCATATATCTGCTTATTACACATACTTTCCACCACACATTTTAGAATTTTTTTCAGTTTACATTAAAAAAATTGAGATGGAATTCTAGAAGAGCACAGTGATAAATAAGTTTTGAACGATCATCCTGGAGGCTGTGGTATTTATTTTCTATCCAGGGCCAATGTTATAAAGGCAGTGACTGAGCCAGTTTTTTGTGAACCAGCTCATAGCTTGGGTTTCTCAGCCAGTAACTAGGTATTATCAGTAGTGACATTAGTCACACATCCCTGTGTGGTTAATAAATAAAAACTGGTCATAAGGCATGATTCATAAAGAAAGTAGTTAGATAGGACCCAGGGGTAAACACAAACCTTACTGCCCAGATCTCCATGAGGGGGAGTCAGTGAGAATTAAGTGGTGGGTTTATTAAGAAACAGTTTATATTTTAAGAAAATAAAAAGCCACTGGGTAACATGAAAGGAATTACAATATATTTTGTGGAGTTTAATTTACACAGAATATACTTTTTATAGAGGAAGTCTATGTAAGGATTTTAGATAACACTATTTTTTGTATTTTTATATCTGCTACATAGAAATATTGTTTGTGCATCACAGAAATGCATCTGGAGACACAAAATCTTCTGAATGGTTCTATGAATTATTTGGGTTTTTTTAAAAATAAATTTATTTTTTTAATTTTATTTTTGGCTGCTTGGGTCTTCATTGCTGCATGCGGGCTTTTCTCTGGTTACGGCGAGCGGAGGCTTTCTCTAGCTGTGGCGAGCGGGGACTTCTCTTCATTGTGGCGCACAGGCTTCTTATTGTGGCGGCTTCTCTTGTTGGGAGCACGGGCTCTAGGTACTTGGGCTTCAGTAGCTGTGGCTCGCGGGCTCTAGAGCGCAGGCTCAGTAGTTGTGGCACATGAGCTTAGTTGCTCCGTGGAATGTGGGATCTTCCCGGACCAGGGCTCGAACCTGTGTCTCCTGCATTGGCAGGCAGATTCTTAACCACTGCACCACCAGGGAAGCCTGAATTATTTGGTTCTTATCTGTACATTGAGTATGACAGTGAGAACACAGTTATCTTTAGTATAGAAATAGGGTGAGGGAAGGTCAGAGTTAGGAAAAGCAATAAATGAACTGGGCCAATTTTGGACCAAAAAATAATTTAGTCACATAAAATCATTTCTTAAAAGTTTTGTGAGGACTGTGTTCTATCCATAATATAGAACCAGTACTTGTTCTTGACTAAGAAATACATGCAACAGTCATGTTGTCACAATGGAATACTCTTTTTTTTTGTTTTTACATCTTTATTGGAGTATAATTGCTTTACAATGGTGTGTTAGTTTCTGCTTTATAACAAAGCGAATCTGTTATACATATACATATGTTCCCATATCTCTTCCCTCTTGCGTCTCCCTCCCTCCCACCCTCCCTATCCCACCCCTCCAGGTGGTCACAAAGCACTGAGCTTATCTCCCACATGGAATATTCTTGTAAAAATTTATGTTGCTATATTATTTTGCTGTCCATGTCAGATTTGTCATTTAACGAGGGTATTTCATAGAGACGGCCTATCTTTCTGTCTGGTATGAGATCACTCGGTGGCCCCAGTTCTACGACCACATTATAAAGCACCAAACATCAGATTGGTCACTGCTGGTGAAAATTATTGTTAACAATCTGCTGAGTCAGTTTTCTTTCATCAAAGATATCTACTGGAATCACCCTGGGGAGTTCTGAGTGGGAGAGCGTGCAAAGATTTACTCCTTTATCTTGTGTCTAAGACTCCTCTGTGGTTTAGTAGAGGAATTCAGTCTGCAGGAATCCAGAAATGGCACTTTGGGTGCATGCATGCCACTTCATACATAGCCACCGTGGTATTTAAGTGTTCTGGTAAGTTCAGTCTCAGAGAATTTAAAAGAAAACAAAACTGAAATTATACCGCTTACAGCATTTTCCCAAAAGGTGCAAAGTAAAGATTTCAGTTATTCTCTTTGTTTCAATAGACAGGGCCAGTTGCTGTTAGTAGTCTTCAGTACAACATCTGACACTTTGGAATATTATATACATCGTACAAAGGATGATGATGATTTTAATAAAGAATTTTTTCACGGTATGGTTTTAAATAACATTTGCAGTGTAAGGGAAACTATCAGTGTCATTAGTTAATTCTTGGGCTTAAGCAAGCATTATGCTTTGTACTCATGATAAGGATGATAATGACAAGACTAGATATTTTATCAGCTGTATTTTCTGAACTGTGAAGGAAAAGGATGTGTTAATACCCCATTTGAACCAAGTGTTACAATCTCTGACATCGGAGAGCATTTTCTGTCAAAGAATGTGATGATTTCAAGAACAGAAACGTCTGTGGAATTGATAACTTGATTTCCTGTTGCCCTGGTGGTGGCCAAAGCAATTGATTACTCAAGAAGTTTTCAGCCTGCCTTGGGTCTAATACCTAGTTCAGGATATTCCCACCATAAGGCCCCATTGTCCTGGTAACCTTGACTCTATAACTAGTGTGGAAAAGGAAAAGAGAAATTCATGACTTGCCTGATTTCTGGGGCTTAGAAATATATTTCTCCTTTTGTCTTTAGTCATCACTGCTTTCTGCTCAAGGACTTAGCTCATAGCCTCGGCACAGTACATGTAGAAAAGTAGTTTAGGCCCAGGTTTTACAAAACACTCTCACGTTCTAATATCAGTAGCCTAAAAGCTCTAGACTTTGGTTGAGGCCTACCTAATCTGAATGTTGCTTCCGGCTGTACGACATGAGCGAGTTACTTATTTTCTGAGTATGAATTTTCCCATCTTTAAAATGGGGTAATATATAGTAACACCCTGAAAGAATTACATGAGATAATGCGAATTAGTGTGGTAAATACTTTAGCCTTAAGAAGCTTTTCATAAATTACTCAATGAATCAGAAGAGGTTCAGGGAGAATTAGCCTACTCTGGTTCCCTTTTTTATTCTAAAAACAATCATGAGTTAATTATTAACTTAACAACTTACAATAAGGGAAAATCTTTAGTCATCAGTTTTTTACTTGAAAGCAAAGGTTTTTAAAAAATGAAACCCAGCTCTTATTGGAGTAGATGACTAGAAGTAACTAGGGATATTGGTATCTCTCATGCTTGTAAGTTACTGTAAGATTATTTTGTTGATAATTTAAGGAAAGTTGGAACTTTATCTGATGGCACCTTGGAGACAAGAGACCAAAGCCATAAAATAAACAAAAGTTATTAACAAAGGTAATTGTAGGCCTGGCTTTGTAAGGCACAATAGAACAGATATTACTAAGACCAGATCACACTGGCAAAAGTTCAACCAAACAGTGTCCTGTAAGCAATCAGCCCAACATGCATTGTTTGCTTTGACAAAGCTTTCCGTTCTGCCTTCCCCTGGACCCACACACAGGTAAGGCATCTGCTGCAGAGCACGGTTCCTTACCCTTAGTCGGTGTTCAATCAATGCTCATTGACTGGGTATATGAATAAAACAGAATGATTTAGAGCAGTGTTTTCTAAAGAAATGTCTGATTCCAGGGGTGGGGTGAGGAGTACCAAGGAAACTAAGGAATCATGAACAACTATTTATGGCTCCTTTGGTAAAACATACATGAAGAGGAAGGCTGGGGCTTTCTCTGCCTATTCACCTTCCTTCCCCTCAAGCTCTGCATTGTGTTGAAGCAGCTGGGGTCTCCAGACACCCTCCTGACAGGTCAGCCATATTCTCTCATCTATAATCAGCCTTCTTTTGAAAAAAACAAAAAAACTACTTGGTGGTCTTCCCTGGTGGCGCAGTGGTTGAGAGTCCGCCTGCCGAGGCAGGGGACACGGGTTCATGCCCCGGTCCGGGAAGATCCCACATGCCGCGGAGCAGCTGGGCCCGTGAGCCATGACCGGTAAGCCTGCGCGTCTGGAGCCTGTGCTCCGCAGTGGGAGAGGCCACAGCAGTGAGAGGCCCACGTACCGCAAAACAAACAAAAACTGCTTGTTGATGCTCTCGTCATTCCTGGATGATCACTACAACGCCTTCCTTCTCTTCTCACTTCTTTCTTTAACGTCTCCTCCGTGTTGTGTCACCACCACCCCACCTCTTTTTTTTTTTTTTTTTTTTTTTTGGACCGGGTCCCCTGCATCGGCAGGCAGACTCTCAACCACTGCGCCACCAGGGAAGCCCCCACCACGTTTTGTCTCCACCTTGCTTCCTTCCAAAGAGATATTTTGATTTCTTCCCTACCTTAAGCCAAAAAGGAAATTAAAACATTTTAAGTGAGTGCTATCTATTTATTGGTCCTCAGTTTACCTGAGTATTTCTTTTGTTGTCTCATTCAATGAATAGAAGAAATGACTTTTGAATTTAAAAGAAGCGTAACTGCATTCATTAGGCATTCAAACTTGGTTGAAATTCAAGACTTAGGAAATAATGAAATATTAAATAAATAGCTTACTAGCCACTTGGACAACTTGTCCTGTTTGTCTAGCCTGTGTTTCCAGTGGGAGGCTGATGTTCCCAGCACCGTGGCACTGTGGGGACTGGGAAGGGAGAGTTAGGGTCCTGAGCAGGACAGAGCAGGGCCTGCCAGCCTGTCCCCTTTGTGGCTAAACTTGTGTTAAGTGTAAGAATATTTTTATAAACCTATCTATTTCCATGTAGTTTTGCTTTGTGTTCTCTGAGTTATGATTTTTAGCTCATTGAAACCAGAATAGACAGGGGGTTTTGTTTACAGGATAGAGCAGAAGAGTAGCATCCCTAAGGGTATGTCTCAGTGGTGATTTTAGGTGGCTGGACTAACTCCAGAACCAGAAAAGAACAACAGCAATGAAAATGGGAATAAAAAAGGGAGAAAATAAGGTCAGCTGGGGACAGTGACCTTTTGCCTCCTGACCAGTTTCCTCTCAGGAAATGATGGGAACCGAGGAGAGCTTTAAATTCAAAGCTCGAGATACACTGTGGAACTAAAGCTGAAGAGGAAATGTGCTGACAGCCTTGCACATAGCTATTCACTCCTGCTGATTACTTTTTTCCTAATCCTGAGTCAAAAATGTATTATGGTCCATGTGATTTCGGAGATCGTTTCCAATTCTAGAAGTGTAGGACTCCTTTCTTCTCCTCACCAGACCTCCCAGTGTGTCTAGTTTCTCCAGAACACTTTGAACATTTTATTAGGAGACAGCATGTTCTAGTGGAAAGTATGTATGGATTCACAGTTTAAAAATCCTAGATTTGAATCTACAGCTTATCCTATTTGATGTCTATTATTCTTGCTAAATCATTGAACTTCTGAGGCTTACTTTCCTCATAAGTGCACAGAGACTAATTTCTATCTCGTGATTGTTGTAGAAAATTGAAATGTACCATGGAGATGTAGAATATTGTATAATAATGGCTTATAATATTCTCTAAGTTATGTACTTGTCTTTAACTATATTTTAGGATCCTTGAGGGCAAGGAGTAGTTTCTTGGTGAGACCCTTGTGGACAGAATAAAGTGACTTAATCAGATCATTCCTAAAGGCTGGGTGTTTAGTATCTACTGAAAAAAAACAAAAGACCAAAAAAAAAAGAGAAAGCTTTTTCTTGTTGTTTTTGGCTTCCATGTTATGGTCAAAATGACAAAATAAAGGCTTATTTCTTTAAGAGGTAGAGCTAATGCTGAATAATTAACCCAAGAGAGCTTTAGTTGAATTTCACTGCAGAGGAGATGATGCTACTTGTGATTTTCTTCTGCTCTTCGTCCAGAGTAGGGGCAGAGAGGAGACTGAGCTGGGATTAAGCCAGTGCTGTACAAAGTGTCCTGGCAGCATCAGCATCCCCTGTGAGCTACTGAATTAGGCTTACTGAGTCAGTGATTCTGGGGCTCAGGAATCTGTGTGTTTTTTGGTTTGTTTGTTTTTTGTGTTATACGGGCCTCTCACTGTTGTGGCCTCTCCCGTTGCGGAGCACAGGCTCCGGACGCACAGGCTCAGCAGCCATGGCTCACGGGCCCAGCCACTCCGCGGCATGTCAGATCTTCCCGGACCGGGGCACGAACCCGTGTCCCCTGCATCGGCAGGCAGACTCTCAACCACTGCGCCACCGGGGAAGCCCAGGGATCTGTGTTTTAACAGGCCCTGCAGGGGATTCTCAATGCACATTTGGGCATGAGAGACACTGGGCTAAGTGTTTGGGATGATGCTACAAAGGAGCCTCACTTTCACATTCATGTTTTCATTTTTTTTCCTCCCTTCAGATCCATTACCCAGGCTAAGGTGTCATTTATTTAAATTTCCAAATTACAGCCTTGGTCTTCATACATACATTTAAATTCATAAATATCTAACTATTATACCATTCTCTACCTATTATTTTTTCTATTACGTAAGATATAGTATATATAGTTATTGATAATAATTCAACATATAAATTAAATTTGTTTTTAATGATTATTCGTGGTGTAAATTGTGACACATGGTGCTATCATTGAGTTCAGATAAGAAAACATTTAATGTTGATGGATTGTGGAAAAGCATTTTGTAAGATTCCAGGTGTCGTTTATCTCTCAATGGAAAGTTTTCTCGGACTAATGAAGTTAGGTGCACTTCATTCCTCAGTTACATATCCTAACCTTTCCCTTAAGGGATACAGAAGTTTCTGTATCTTTTTAATATTTATTCATTCAATCATTCACTTATTCCATGACTACTTGTTGACCTTCTTCCATGTATTAGATACTGAGCATCGTGCTAGGAATTCTAGAATAAAAAACACAGTTTTCTAAATGAAATGTGGTATCCTGGGTGGTATCCTGGAACAGCACAAGTATATTAGGTAAAAAATAAGGAAATCTGAACAAAGTATGGGTTTTAGTTAATAATAATGTATCAATATTGGTTCATTGACTGTGACAAATGTACCACACTAATGTAAACTATTAATAGTAGAGGAAACTGGGCTTGGGTATATGGAAACTTTCTATACTAGCGTCACAAATTTTCTGTAAATCTAAAACTATTCTAAAATAAGTTTATTAAAATACACACACACACACACACACACAGTGCCTCTACCCAAACCCTTTCTCCAAGAAGCTTAAGGTCTAATTGTAAGAAGAGACAAGTCATGATAAAGCAGGATGTTTTTTATACATACTAAAGGTTAGAACAAAGTGCTATGGGAACATAAGAGTTGGGAATGAAAAAAAACAGAGCTCAGCCTTGGAGATGAATAGGAGGAGACTCGGTAAGAAGCAGTAAGCAAACTGTCTATGTGTCTTAGGCTGTCCAGCCACCATGCCTGCCATCCTTCCACTGCCATCCCCTCTGCATATAATGCACCTTATCCTCCTAGAAATGCAGTTAGCCTTGAATATCTAATTAACTGAATCCCATTGTATTCATAGCTTTACTACTGATAGAATCATGAATGTTCTTTACTCATGTCGTTGGCTTCATTTCTATATGACTTTAAGGAACTGTCATTTTCTTTGTATGACTAATATATGATTAATGCACATTCATGAGTAGATTTTGAAAGTTTTGAAGGCAAGTAGATTGCATTTTATTGTTTGAATCCTTAGAATCTAACCAATTTAAGGTACTTAATAAATTTACCTTACCTATTTCACTTAATGTAAAGAATTTCATTATATCTCTTCACATTCTTTTGTCTGATGCCACATATAACTAGATTCCTAAAAAAGATGACAGAAAATGAGCTGTTGGAGCTTGGGGGGAGCATTCGGAAATCAGGAAAGAGGATGGGAATACTTCTCTTCTGCCCCTGCTCGAAAATGTTAGGCGCTAGTTTGGCTTCAGGTTTTGTTACAAAAGCTATGAAGAGAAATCCAGAACGGCTTTAAAATTTTTCAGAAAATATCCATATTTTACTGAAAGATAGTGTGAAGCTTTTGCAGAGAGTGGTTTGAGTTCATCTGGGCCGTTACATGATCAGTGTCCCATTTCAATCACCTTTTCTTCCCATTTGCCCCTGCTGTGATCTTCCAATGTCCAATGTAGCATTTCATTCATGTCTAGAGTGATGAACGATGAAGAGAGACAACTAATGCGTGAAGTCAGTGACAAAGCAGAAAGCAAAGGGAGGGCTTTGAAAACGTAGCAACTTATCCTACACCTTTGTTTTTAAGGAATGCCCTAAATGACCAAAAGCAAGAATGCTTTTTGTTTTTATCAGTTTATCCCTGTGAGAAGGTTGTTTTACAAATAATTTGACTATGCTGCCTTTTTGTTTTGTGAATTTATCATTTAAAAGCGTAGCTGTAGGTAATGATATTGTGAGAAGAATAAGGAATAGTTACCAGTTTTATAATTATGGTTAGTTTATGTAAGGTATTTTCCAAACCAAGTTAATTGGGAAAGAACCAATGAAAAATTTACCTAAGATTTTATTATGTGTAAGCCTTATAAAAATTGACAATATATTTTGAAATGTTGTATCCTTGAGGTTTTTTGTTTTTATCACCGTATGAATCCATCAGATATGATACACCTAACGTAAAAGAGGAAGTTAATGGACGTAAACGGAAATGTTATAAGTAAAGTTAATTCAGGAGAAAGCACACATTTGTCACTGCCCCATACTACTCTAAGGAGAAAATAAATATGGAAATGGGAGGTGCTTGATTATTTTATTTTTAGAGACTAAATCCAGTTGTCAAAATAAATGTGTAGAAAATAAGATCATTTTGATTGCTTTGAGCAAGGCAAAACTATATGTTTTGTAAAGAAAACATTAGGAAAAGTAATAGAAAATAAAAATTGAAATAGCTCTATCATTATTGATGAAACTGATATAGCCAATTTTTCCTTATCAAAAGCAAAGTAAAAAAAAAAAGGAAATGCAAAAGAAATTTCAACTTTGACATTATCACAATGCATAGATGCTACACATATTTCAGGTCAGATGAATGATATCTGACGGATACTTTACAATTGCTTAGAATGTGTACTAGAATATTGAGTTTGCTGGTAGTTTAAGGGTCTGCATAAACTTGAGTTAACCATATGGTGTATTCTTAGAATAGTCATACCACCCCATGTTTAAAATTTAAATTAAAAAGAAAAAAATATTTTTTTCAAAGTCAAATGTTAGAATTTTAGTTGTTGGCATGTTCAACTACCCATATAATTGCACCTTCCCATTAGTAAAGGAACACAGAATACTCCCTTTTTTGTTCATCCAGAATGAAGGAAAAGAAAAGACATGACTTTGAAATACTGGAATGGATATTATGAGTCACCCCAAAATATCCATTTTATTACTATATTGTACCAGTTATGGGAAGTTAATATGTTTAAACTTCAACACCTTAATATATTTTGACTTCCTAGTAATTCCCCAAAGCAAAATTCCCTTGCAATAATATTTAGATAACCATAGAAAGAAAAAAAATATTACAGTTAAGTCAATTACACTTATAATTAAAAGACTATAATTGTATCTTTGTCGTTATAATTCTCAGAAATAAGACAAAAGTTATGTACTGGGCACTGCTTTTGACAGATTTTTTTGCCAAATGTTTTTTACTTGCTCCAAAATGTATATTCCCAAACTGAAGCCTGACATATTTTAGGATTGTAGAAGAGTTTTTCATATCTGGAGAAAAAATTGGAAGTCTCTAAGCCTTCAATAAAATTGAACAAGAATAAAAATGAAAAATAAAATTAGAAAATTGATACTAATGAGACAGTCTACATGCAAATCAAGCAGTGATCACTCAGAAACACATTCGATGCCTATTATAATCTAGGTGTCAGGAGGTGTAAAATAAATAGAATACTAGGATTTTATAATATGCAGTTATGCTTTGGAATATGTGATTATGTTTACTATGCATTTACATTTCTATATTAGTGAACTATGTGACAGTAATTTTTTTTTAGACTGGAAATGACATTTGTCCTTTTTAGTCTGCTCATTTATACCCACTATGTAGTTAGAACAGACAGTGATACTGCTTGATTTTTGAATGCCCAGAATACTGGGAATATGAGAAAATATAGACAAAATTTGTCATTGGGAAGTTTTGCTCTTGGTGGAATAAAACTCTTGCCAGCAAAGGCAGTAGTGTAGGGAACACTCTCCCCGTGAATGGTTTGAGCAGTGCTGTAATTTGGTTGCTGACAGCACTGCTCCATTTCACTTGTGAGGCTCCCCCAGCTAGGCTCCAAGTTTCCATTCACACTGCTAGCCACTGAAATTTCCCTTTGTCTTCACTGAAGATTTTTTCCCCTTAACAAATAGGCCCAGCTGCTACTGCAGCCGGTTGCCCACACTCCCCCGTACCGCTCTTGCTGAGGATGGCAGCCAGAGTAAAGAATAACAGCTGGGATTGGCTTACTTTGGCATCTCAATAATTTTGGGTGGGTCCATTCCTAACTTTATTATTTCATTTAATTTGCTAATCTCTCCTTCTGCTGAACTTTTAAAACATTGGCAAATGATGTTTTTCCAAAATGTTTTCCTCATCTGGATGTGACTCTTTTATACCTGGCTGCTGAAAATGATTCATTCTGCACATTGTTATTTTTTCCACTTTTAAGCACCATTTAGAAAACAAATGCAGCAGAAACTAATTTATTCACGTGATCTTGGAAAAGTTACTTCACTTTTTCTGACTGGAAGAGGTGGATGATAAGTAGCACCTATGTCATTGATTGTCTTTGATAAGGATTAAATGAAAGACCAGTTGAAAGCATGTAGAAGAGTGATAGGCAAAGAAAGAGAGGGAAAGAAGGGCAGAAGAGAGCACATGAAAGCAAGAGTGGAGCAAGAGGGAGGGGAGTGAGAAAATGACGGAAGGAAAGGAGGAAGGAAAAGGGAGGGAGGGAGGAATCATTGCTGGAACGCAGAAAATCCAATAACTCTACTTACTCAATTAAGACATGTATTTAGCACTTAGCATTTTATGTATCTTATTCCATGTTCCTTCCCCCCCAAAATCAATAATTAGAAAAAGACTGGAGTTTAGGAAAGCTTGTGGAATTTTACCCAAATCAGAGAATTTTATTGAAGGTTGGAATTTCAGTGACTTAATTGTATCTGTGGCATCCAGACAGGTGGTCAGACACGTTTTTTCATTTGAATTTGTACATTCTCATGGAAAGGGAAATTACTGCCTGTTAAGAAGGTCTGTTCCATTTTTTTTTTTTTTTTTTTTTTTTTTTTTTTGGTACTCCCGTTGCGGAGCACAGGCCCCGGACGCGCAGGCCCAGCGGCCATGACCCACAGGTCCAGCCGCTCCGCGGCATGCGGGATCCTCCCGGACCGGGGCACGAACCCGCGTCCCCTGCATCGGCAGGCGGACTCTCAACCACTGCGCCACCAGGGAAGCCCGGTCTGTTCCATTTTTGACTGTTCTGTTAAGGAGAAAGTGTTTACGTACCTAATCCCAAATCTGACTTACTGTATCTCCCACATTTTAGCCTTGGTTCTTTCCTCTAATGCCATAAGGTCATAAGTCATAACAGACCTCCAAATGTTTCAAGATAGTTCTCATGCCCTTAGGTCATGGGTGAATATTCTTCATGCCATGATTGTCCTGACTGATATCAGCATTCTGATCGGGTTCCTATTTGTTAATTTCCCCCTTAAACTCCAGCACCACAGTCAACACTCAAGAGATCCCCGACTTGTTCACGGAACTGTGGTGCTGCTAACTGGTGACTTTATTTATGAAAGCCACCTGAGTTGACAGCAGCTTATTTGACAAATATGCCAGCCTTTTGGTTTATGTTGAAATGACTGTCAGTTTTTCCAAGGGTTTTTCACATAGACTCTAAGCCAGCTCTTTCCTTTATTTCACATGTGTGGTTTATTTGTTGAAGTTAAGGAAAACTCTCTCCTACTCTCTCCAGTGTAGAGTGTGAATCAGAAGCAGGGTAACAGCATGTGGTGCCCTGGACAAGGACATGAGCTCTGGACTGAAACATTCCTAATTGCAGACTATTTCTGCTATTGTGTGTTCTCACTTAATTTTCTTAACATCTGTGTGCACGTTTATTGGCTTTAGGAAGCTAGCTAGTTAGGAGAGATGAAAGTTGCATTCGTTGTAGAAATTCTTTTAAAGTGTTTTAAAATTTTAAAATACACATTTAGTGGGCTCGTTCTAAAATGTCAGTATTTGGAAGAAGCGTAATGTACATAAAAGACAATTTTAAAATTAGAATATGTAAAATGTGTGCTTCTGGCTTTCAAGGTTGGTGTAGACCAATAAATGTAATTGCTGATTTTCTTTATAAATATAAAATAATTTGTATAATTATAGTAAATGAAAGGTTCCTTTGAAATTCTTTAATATGAAAAAAATAAAACAGTCTTCCTTCACTGCTAAAATAAACAGGAGACTTTTAAATGTCTTAACAATTTTTATTTAAAAAGAATCTGGAATGGTCACCACAACAGAATGGCAGAATTAAAATACCATCATAGCTGTGATTGCTTAATTTTGTAACTTTAATTTGCTGTCATTTTGTAGATTTGCCAGTCTCTCTGGGTATTTGTAGAATGTCCTGTAATTTGAAAAACGAGGCATATGATTTTTCAGAATAATGTTTTTCATTAACTCCTTGTAAGTCAAATGGTAAGCTCTGGAAAAATAATTCTGCAGAAGACTTTATATGTTAAAAATAAGCATCATTAAAATTAAATTTTAAAAAACCTATATATATGTGTGTGTATATATATATATATACATATATATATATATATATATATATATATACACATTTTAACCAAACTTGTTCTGTTCTTGTTATAAGATTAACTTTATCAAATGTTCTTTTCCTATATCACTGTATTAGTTTATGACCTGTTTACACTTCTTTGTAATTTTGAATGTAGAGGAAGAATGACTCTAAGAATAGCGTTGAGGCAGGTGGTCATTGAGTTCAAAGAACACTATATATTCAATCAATTTATATGCCTGGTCCCACTAACGTTTTTATGGTCCATCTGCTTTATTACAGTAGCCTCCTGACTGATATCTTATTGTCAATCCAATCTACTCTTCATACTACAAGTAGAGTGATCATTAAAAATGCAAATCTTACTCATTTCAACTCCCCCCAGTAAATATTTAATGGAGGAATAGACACGGATTTTTAGAGAAAACACACTCCTCTTGGCATGGTACACTAGGCTTTTTGCGATGTGAACCCTGTTTATTTTTCCCCTTCTTTTTGCTTTGCATCTTTTTTGAGTTCCAATCTTCAGTGATACTGAGCTCTATGATTTTCTGGCCACCTGTCAAGCTTTTTCTTGCTCTGGACCTTTGTATATTGCTTCTTCCTAGAATGCCTTTTCCTTTTGTCTCCATTCTCCCTTCCTGTGCTGCTTACTCTTAATGTCTGCTCATTTTTAGGACTCGATTTAGACATGGTAGGCTTTTCCAGTCATCCTTTAACCTCCACAGCACTCCATGCATACTTTACAACAATTATTTACTGTATTCCAATTGTCTCTTAATCTGTTAAATTCACTAGGATAAACTCATTAGGAATAGGGACAGTATTTTATTCACCACTATGTCACAAACACATATCACAATATCTAGAAAATAGTAAGAACTTATTAAATATATGGATGACTGTGTTGTGTTATGGTCAACCTGTCTTTTCTGGGTGCTCCTTCTACCCAAGAAACATGTGGGAAAAGCTAAACTTCGATGGCACAAAGGAATCTTTCTCTACCCTAGGAGGGCCATAGGTAGCCTGTTCCCAGACAACTCCAAATTTATTCACAAATACGGTATCCATAAACTTAATCAATTTTAGGTTGGTGTTATTTTTTTCTTGTTGTGGAAGAATACTTTTTAGGGGCTACTCTACTATGTATGAATTCCAGATCATCGTCTTTGTTGGATAAGATCTACTACATGAAGCTACCTTTTAAAAAACCCATCAAACAGTGATTTATACTTTCCTCTTTCATAAAATCACTTAGTTACCAGTGTATCCAAATTACAAACTCTGGTAAAGGAAATGGAAGCTCTTTATATTCTATGACACAGTTATGGAAAAATATTTGCTGTGATTAGTTTCATCCCTTTATGGTTAACCTCCTAAGGGCATTTATTGGCCCTCATATATGAAATGGAAATTGGTCATTCTCAAAGGAGGATTATATATATTCGATAAATTCCACTGCAAAGTGAAGATTATATAGGAATATAAAACATAAAAGATATAAAAATATTTTAATGATGAAAAGGAATTTATTGACTCTAAAATATTTTAAATTATGCTAAAATATATTTTACACTTTGTATTTCCTATTTAAAATATGCTTAACATATATTTTGGAATTTTAACCAAAATAATGTTTAAGATGAAGAATGTAAAGAGTGTGAATTGGAATTTTTTGTTTTGTTTTGTTTTTTTGCGGTACGCGGGCCTTTCACTGTTGTGGCCTCTCCCGTTGCGGAGCACAGGCTCCGGACGCGCAGGCTCAGCGGCCATGGCTCACGGGCCCAGCCGCTCCGCGGCATGTGGGATCTTCCCGGACCGGGGCACAAACCCGTGTCCCCTGCATCGGCAGGCGGACTCTCAACCACTGCGCCACCAGGGAAGCCCTGAATTGGAATTTTTGAAGAATGTTTCTTGACAGAGCTGGGATCTCAGATCTCATCTGGGCCTTGAAGGACAGGTAGGACTTCAGGAAACAGAGAATGAAGAGGAGGGCATTTCAGGCTGATGCAAAGGCAAAAGTGCAGTGGAAGTTGTGGCTTTTCAGGAGAAAGCTCGACTTTTGAAAAAGAACAGGGAATACCATTGAGTAAGTAGACTGGTGCCGTTTTACCAGATTCTTTCTTTCTGTTAGAAGATACAGAAGTGTGACAAATTGTGGTTTTTATAGAATAAAAATTCAAATATAGTTTCTTTTCCTATTCTGGCAAAATGTCCCATCTTAGAACTAGTTATGTCCAACATGAGATGTATGGTGTTTCTGCTTGATCTAGAATGTGCTTGTACAAAAATTAGGAAATGCAAAAACATGTTTTTTTATGGAAAAGAGGTCATAACACGAAGGACAGTTGCCCTTGCTACTTCCATCAGGTTTTGTAATAATCCAGATATGTCTATATTGTGTGTCACAGTTGCTGCCGTAGTTGGAAATGTTTTTGCAGTATGTATACTCCCATTTGCCAAAAGCTTAAGAAAATAGACTCACACATAATTAACAGCAGCTATTTTCCCCCAGCTGAACCTAATGATTGAAATCACAAATGGTTGGAAAAGGACCCCAACAAATTCACTAGTTCACGGTCTAATTTCTTCAAGGGCATACGTTTAACCAACGACAGCACAGGTACTTACTGAGGGCTTTTTTTTTCCGTTTTTAAATCAAGCTAATTCATTTTACTATCTTTAGGTAGGATTGTTTAAAACCTTGCCTGATGAAAAAATTCCATTTAATAAATAAAACCCTCTGGAGAGAGAGAGATTCCACAGCAAGCCCTTAGTACTGAGCAAAGCTTAGCGGTTTTTTATTATATCTAAGGTAACTCCCCCATGCTTCTTCCATTTAAGACCATTTTCTCTAGTGTCGTGTGGTTCACTTACAATAGAATTGTTTTATAGTTGCTCTAGTCTGCCTTTAGGTGGGAAGGTGTGGGTGTATGTGTACAAACCTCTGTCCTTGAGTGTTAAAAACAATGATGGAGATCTATAAAGTGTGGCATTATTAAGTTATTCTTTTTATGACCTTAGAAGTTTCATGTCATTTTCACCTATAAAGTGCCTTTCTTTAAAAATAGAAACAGGCTTCTTCTCCTGCCAGCTTCAAGGAGCCTCCACGTTCACTCACGGCTGCCCACATCATAGTAGAGCCCATCTGAGCCTGTTTTTTTCTCTGAGCCATAGTCTAAGCTCTTATATTTTCCCTACGTTCTTCTTATCATCATTGTTTTATTCTCTCTCCACATCCCTCAATGCCACGCTATCTGCTAAGTAGGGGGTTTAAAAACAACCTTCTGTGAATTAAATGTTATCCATAATGTAAACTTTATAAACAATATATTCACATTTTAGAACTGTTTGGAGGCATCAAATCTCAAATTAAGGGTAACAATGGTAGTAATTTCAGATTACTTGTAGAGATATAGGATATATGGGTGTCACAGAAACCCTGAGAACAGTGCTGGACACAGAGAAAGTGCTCAATTGATATTAGCTCCTGTTTTTAGCTGTGATGAAGATGGTGACAGTGGTGGTCTTGTCTAAACACATCAGAGTGCGGGCTGTATTGTATTCATTTGTATTTTCTGTGGGGAATATAGTGCTTTGTTCTATTCATAGATATATTCAATACATACATTCATACATGTATTCAGTAAGTACGCATTTGATTGAACCACATAAAGTCCTCTACTTAAGAATGTTAGGAAGTTACTTAGACATTGACGTTTTGTGAAGAATCATTTGAACAGTTTATTAATCTTTGAATTCTTCATTGTATGCATGATAGAATTGCACCTCCCTACCTCCCCTTGGAGGTTAACATGGCTTTGTGACTTGATTTGGTCAGTTAAATGAGGTCAGAATTGACAAATGCCACTTCCGTGCAAAAAACTTCGAAATTAAGACCAAGAGTGTGATTTGTAACGTTTCCTTTTCCAGCCTCAGCAGTCACAAATGCACTTGCCAAGATGGAGGCTCTGGTACCCTGGGTCCCAGACTTACTTGGTAAGCAGGGTCCCACTTGAAGACTTGCCTTGGTTACATAAACTGAGCTACAAAGAAACATCTGTTCTTTGAAGCCACTGAGATTTACGGGGTTTTGGTTTTTTTGTTTGTTTTTAACATCTTTATTGGAGTATAACTGCTTTACAATGGTGTGTTAGTTTCTGCTGTATAACAAAGTGAATCAGCTATACATATACATACATCCCCATATCTCCTCCCTCTTGCGCCTCCCTCCCACTGTCCCTATCCCACCCCTCTAGGTGGTCACAAAGCACCGAGCTGATCTCCCTGTGCTATGTGGCTGCTTCCCACTAGCTATCTGTTTTACATTTGGTAATACATATAAGTCCATGCCACTCTCACTTCGTCCCAGCTTACCCTTTCCCCTCCCCATGTCCTCAAGTCCATTCTCTACATCTGACTCTTTATTCCTGTCCTGCCCCTAGATTCTTCAGAAGCTTTTTTTTTTTTAGGTTCCATATATATGTGTTAGCATACGGTATTTGTTTTTCTCTTTCTGACTTGCTTCACTCTGTATGACAGACTCTAGGTCCATCCACCTCACTACAAAGAACTCAATTTCGTTCCTTTTTATGGCTGAGTAATATTCCACTGTATATATGTGCCACATCTTTATCCATTCATCTGTTGATGGACACTTAGGTTGCTTCCGTGTCCTGGCTATTGTAAATAGAGCTGCAATGAACACTGTGGTACATGACTAGGATTAATCTCCAAAATTTACAAGCAGCTCATGCAGCTCAATATCAAAAAAACAAACAACCCGATCCAAAAGTGGGCAGAAGACCTAAACAGACATTTCTCCCAAGAAGATATACAGATTGCCAACAAACACATGAAAGAATGTTCAACATCACTAATCATTAGAGAAATGCAAATCAAAACTACAATGAGGTATCACCTCACACCAGTCAGAATGGCCATCATCAAAAAATCTACAAACAATAAGTGCTGGAGAGGGTGTGGAGAAAAGGGAACCCTCTTGCACTGTTTGTGGGAATGTAAATTGATACAGCCACTATGGAGAACAGTATGGAGGTTCCTTAAAAAACTAAAAATAGAACTACCATACAACCCAGCAATCCCACTACTGAGCATGTACCCTGAGAAAACCGGGGTTGTTTTTTATTGCGGCCTAACCTGTCCTCTCTTGACTGACAATTGGCAACACATTTATTTGGGAAGAAAACATTTTTGCTCCTAGACATGACTAAGCAAACTGTTTTTTTCCACACACAAATAAATTATGTTCAGGTGTCACTCTGCATAACCGACTGTGCCTTGCCACCTTTCTCTATACTACATGTGGTGAAATTCTTTCCTTACAAGGAAGAAGCATAGCATCTGTTGTATTTGAAAAGGAAAACAGCTTCTGGCTGGCTGTCCACAGTGCTGAATCGGGAATGTAATCTGTCTGGCTGTTTGTCTCCTGGATTGTAGGGCTTTGGAGGAACACGAGCAGCTAGACTTACCTATGTAATTGTTGTCTTATCCTCCTTTTTCTCTTGGCTTATGCATTAGAAAGTATAGAGTGACGTGACAACTTGTGACGGGTATAGTTGTTAAATAATCACGTGGGACTTTCCAGAGCAAACACAGCAACTCATTTGTCTTAGTAACAGCAAGGAAGACTGAAGGGTGGAGAAAATCCTCACTTCCACAGACTTGGTAATTCTCTGAGAGATTCAACCATATTTCTTGCATTCTTGTTTCCCTGCCTTTACGTATGAATATTGTTTTATATTTTAAATGCTTTAAAAGATGCTGCATCCTTAGAAGTCATTTTTGTTGCATTTTTTCAGTAAATGATTACAATGAAAATTACATTTCCTATTCTCTAATGGTAAGGAGTAGGAAACTGGGATGAAATATGTAGTTTTAGTGACAACTAAGAGAGATATATGAAAAAATATTTTTTTCAATTTGTTTATACCATCCTCAAGAGTACTGGTCTTGAGTCTGTTTTTATTTTTTTACAGTAGTTTTACTATCTTGGTGTTAAGAGTGAAAAATTGTGATCAAAAGTTGACATATGGATTGTAGAATACAAAAGATTATTAAATGCAGAAAAAGTACAAATAATCTTCATTCAAAAGCTTTGTTAAGTGTATTAATATGGATTATTTTTAGGCTTGAATTCTTGTTCTCATATCATATTAGACTAAGTCTGTTTCTCTATGTAGATAGTAAATAAGGCTCCTTGTTAGTTCAATTTTAGATAAAATGAGTAAAGAGAGTACTTTCTGAAAACAGTAATCATTCCATATTGTTTCGTGGTTTACAGTGCTCCATTAAAAATAGCATGATAGGGGCTTCCTTGGTGGCTCAGTGGTTGAGAGTCCGCCTGCCGATGCAGGGGATGGGGGTTCGTGCCCCGGTCCGGGAAGATCCCACATGACGCGGAGCGGCTGGGCCCGTGAGCCATGGCCGCTGAGCCTGCGCGTCCAGAGCCTGTGCTCCTCAACGGGAGAGGCCACAGCAGTGAGAGGCCCGCGTACCGCAAAAAAA
>NW_020172592.1:9242299-9263370 GCF_003031525.2 Neophocaena asiaeorientalis asiaeorientalis
CAGAAGTGAAAGGCCCGCGACCCGAAAAAAAAAAAAAAAAAAAAATAGCATGATATTGTTAGGTCTATTTTAAGCAATCATACAGTCTGATTCACAAAGGAGAATTGACAGTTCCTTCCCATGTTTTATTACTGTATGTCTTAGATTGCATTCTGTATGCTATTTTTTTATTGATGGGAGGATGGTGAGAAAGACAGGATGGATTAAATGGATTCATTGGGAGACACTACAGAACATACGTTTCTGTTGGTTTCAGGTTTTAGAGTAGTCAAGAAATTAGGGTGCTTCTTCCAATATGAATACAAATTACTCTTTTTAAGTACCTATTTTGTGCTCAATGATTTAGATGCATCACCTCAAATCCTCCAAATACCTTTGTATCATTATTCACATTTTATGAGTAAGCTAAAAGAGGCTCAGTTGTTTAAATGCCTTCCCCAAGTGAAGCTGTGTAGCTAGCAAATAACAAAACTGGATTCAAACCCAGTGTCTGTACTGTTTGAATATAACAGGCTGAATTCTGGGTGTGGGTTTTGAAAGATTATTTCCCCTTAGTATGTCAAAGTGTCTTTCCCAGGGGTGTGCAGATTTGTCATTACGTTTACTACCTGTCTCAATCCTTCATCTGTAAGGTGTACCCATCTCCTTTATAGGATTGTTCTTTGGATTAATTTGAATATTAAAGCTTAAATCACAGTGCTTGTCATAGTAAGATCTTAGAATTTTAAGTATTTACTGAGAACATGAGCACATACGGTTAGAAGGAACTGTATTATTACTGTGCTTTAGCTCTGAAATAAATAAATATATATTTAAATATTTAAATAAGCAAATATATATTTATTTAAATAAATATATATTTATGTATTTGAGGGGGGGCACAGTTTTCCTTTATTTTTTTCACAAATTAAGTCAGAGGACCCAGAGACCCAGTGTGTAGCACCATGTGTCCTGTCGCAGCAGGTACTTCTCAGATACCTTGTCTTCCAACCCAGCCCTCTGACATATCCAGGTTTTTTTGACAAGTGCAATCATTTCAACAACAGGGCCGTTCAGATCCACTTCATGTATTCAAAAGCTCTTCCGAGAGGATCTCTGCTTGACTGCTTCAAGGATCTCCCTGCTGGTAATGGCTTTTCAGTGGTTATACAAGGACAGTCTCACTGCCTCCAGGCTAACCCGTTCCAGTTGCTGATCCTTCAGAAAGCCCAGTGCATCCAAGACCCAGAAACACCTGCTGAAGTCTGGGTGGGTTTGCTTTAGGATTTTCCCCATGAAACTAAAATAGATCTGCTTCTTCCTCATCTTCTTCCCAAAGGCTGAACTGGCCCATTCGTATTTCATTTTGGCTGGGATATAAATTGTAGTCTTCTTAGGAAATTGTAGTCCATGAAGCAAATGAAGTGCACATGGAAGGCTTAATCCATATACATCTAGCTCAGACCACTGGCCTAATGATTGAGATATATATATGCTAGTTGTTGAATAACACTCTGAATAAAAATCAATAAAATAGGTGAAAGAAGATAGAATGTGTCAGGGGTTCTGCTTTATATAGGTTAATCAGAGAGAGTGTCTCTGATGAGTGATATTTCAGCAGAGAACTAAAAGAAATATGGAAGCTTAGGAGGAAAACATTATGGACAGAGAGACTGTCAAGTGCAAAGGCATTGAAACTAGAGGGTCATTTATCCATTCTAACAGTGAACTGAGCAGGGAGAAATAGAGGTAAAATTAGTGAGGCAGTTGGGGAGCTGATCTGTGGGTCTTGTCTACCATGCTGAAGAGCGGGCTTCAACTGCAGGAATAGGAAACCGTTGGAGTTCTGAGTTACAATGACTTGGTCTGACTTTCAGATTGAAGAGGTCACTGACTATTGGATAAGCAGGTGATAGACTTTAGGGACAAGGTTTGAGACAGAGAAACCAATCTGGAGGCGATTTTAATAGTTCAGGTAAGGGAACTTGGTGGCTTGGAGGTGAGTGGAATTGATGGAGACAGAAAGAAAAGATGTGGATATTAAAAGGAGATCCAACAGAATTAGCTGATAGCTTCTTATGGGATGTAAGAGGAAGAGAGGAGCCCAAAAATGATTTCAAGTGTTTTGTCCTAAACAGCTGGAATCGTGGAGTTGCTACTTTCTCATGGGAAATGTTGCTGGAGGAGTAAGTGTGCAGAGAGATTGTGTGGTAGCTGAATGGGGACCTGAGGTCAAGGGGAGTGATGGCTAAACGTGTGTGATGTACCACTTGCTTGTCTGGTGAGGGAATGATCTGGTGAGAGGGAACAATTGATGATGCAAAAGAGGGAAGAAAGTCCTTGAGTAGGTGAGAGATGGGATGTATTAAAGCAGAGCAGAGGCTGGGCTGTGACAGGAGTGCAGAGGGCAGCAGAGTATGGGAGTATTGATGCAGAGGGTTAGGTAGAATTGATGGTGATGGAAAAACTGGGGACTCCTCTTTTTACAACTTCTAGTTTCTCACTTATATGTGAAGCCAGGTCCTCCACTGTGGGAGAGGAAGGAGGAAAGGCACGTGTATCATTTTGCTGGAACTGCCAATGACACATACCACAGACGAGGTAGCCTAAACAACTGAAATTTTTTTCCTGGAATTTCGGGATCAAGGTATCAGCCGGATTGGTTTCTTCTAAGGCCTCTCTCCTTGACTTGGTCATCTGTGCCCTGTGTCTTCACATGGTTTCCCTTCTGTGTCTGTCTGTGTCCTAACCTCCTCTTCTTATAAGAATACCAGTCACATTAATTTAGGGGCCATCCTAATTACTTCATTTTAACTTAGTTACCTCTTTAAAGAGCCTATCTCCAAATACAGTCACATTCTGAGGTACTGGGGATTCGAATTTTAACATATAAATTTGGGGGACACAATTCAATCCATAAAAAGGTATTTGAAGTTTGAGGAAAGTATGATATAATTCTCGAGAATGGGCTAGGTACATTTAGGATTGTATGGCAATGTTTCAGTTAATGCTATAAACATGTTCAGTCACGGTCACAGCATTGTAATATCCATAACACTTAAGAAAATCAAGGGATAACTTAAGTTTAAAGTTTTAATAACTCTATTCATGCCAATTAAATGTAAAAAATATTTTCTGTACATATACTCTAGTTGTATAGAAGATAAAAAAGAATAATAGTAGCTCTAGATTTCTTTACTATGCATACATATGTTCTAGGTATTTTTGCCAAGTGATTTGCATTTGTTATTTCATAAATTATGCCCACAGAGGTTCAAGATTAGAAAACTAGAAAAGCGGGGGAGGTAGGTAGAGTGAACTCTTTACATCTTTCATCCCATGGCCTCCAGACTAAAGTCCAGCTTCTGCTAGTCTCTACAACAGTCTTCTATTCAGTATGAAAAGTCTATGTCTACAGCAGTCTTATATTCAGTATGAAAAATCTATGTGCATTCTCCGCTTTGGGTATTTAATACATAATATACATATTTTTCAAAATTTATTTATAGTTTGTCTTTAAATCAAGATTTAATATATTCCACAAATATCTTGCTTTTATTTTACAGTTCATTTTAGCAAATTTAAAAATTATTTATACAAATAGAGGGGAGTCTCTTTGGCTTTCTTAAAACTTATCCATAATCACTCAGTATGTGATGTTTAATTTTATTACTGTAATGTTTAAAATACAGTAGAAAATGAAGAAAGCACATAGCAAATATTTAATTAGGAGACTAACATACATGGTTTCAACATACCTTTTTGTACTCTTGATGGGGCATCTTCTGAAAACTCATGGTCATGCTATATGATCAAATATAATCAGCAGTGGTTAAAAATATTATTCAGAAAGTTTTTTTTTTAAGAGAGGTGGGACCAATTCTAAGATGGTGGAGTAGAAGAACGTGCGCTCACTCCCTCCTGTGAGAGCACCAGAATCACAGCTAACTGCTGTGATTGACAGGAAGACACTGGAACACACCAAAAACTGTACCCCACATCCAAAAACAAAGGAGAAGCCACAGTGAGATGGTAGGAGGGGTGCAATCACAGTAAAATCAAATCCCATAACTGCTGGGTGGGTGACTCACAGACTGGAGGACACTTATACCACAGAAGTCCACCCACTGGAGTGAAGATTCTGAGCCCCACGTCAGGCTTCCCAACCTGGGGGTCCAGCAACGGGAGGAGGAAGTCCGAGAGAATCAGACTTTGAAGGCTAGTGGGATTTGATTGCAGGACTTTGACAGGACTGGGGGAAAACAGAGACTCCACTCTTGGAGGACACACACCACAGATGTCCGTAGTGTGTGCGTCAGGACCCAGGGGGAAGGAGCAGTGACCCCCTAGCAGACTGAACCAGACCTACCTGCTAGTGTTGGAGGGTCTCCTGCAGAGGCAGGGGGCAGCTGTGGCTCACCAAGGGACAAGGACGTTGGCAGCAGAAGTTCTGGGAAGTACTCCTTGGCGTGAGCCCTCCCAGAGTCCGCCATTAGCCCCACCAAAGAGTCTGTAGCCTCCAGTGCTGGGTCACCTCAGGCCAAACAACCAACAGGGAAGGAACTCAGCTCCTCCCATCAGCAGATAAGGGGATTAAAGTTTTACTGAGCTCTGCCCACAGCCAGTCCCTCCCTTCGGGAAGCTGGCAGAAGCCTCTTAGATAGCCTTATCCACCAGAGGGCAGACAACAGAAGCAAGAAGAACTACAATCCTGCAGCCTGTGGAACAAAAACACATTCACGGAAAGACAGACAAAAGGAAAAGGCAGAGGACTATGTACCAGATGAAGGAACAAGATAAAACCCCATAAAAACAACTAAATGAAGTGGAGATAGGTAACCTTCCAGGAAAAGAATTCAGAATAATGATAGTGAAGATGATCCAGCACCTCAGAAAAAGAATGGAGGCAAAGGTCGAGAAGATGCAAGAAATGTTTAACAAATACCTAGAAGAATTAAAGAACAAACAGATGAACAATACAATAACTGAAATGAAAGATACAGTAGAAGGAATCGATAGCAGAGTAACTGAGGCAGAAGAACAGATAAGTGACCTGGAAGACAGAATGGTGGAAATCACTGCTGTGGAACAGAGTAAAGAAAAAGAATGAAACGAAATGAAGACAGCCTAAGAGACCTCTAGGACAACATTAAATGCACCAACATTCCCATTATAGGGGTCCCAGAAGGACGAGAGAGAGAAAGGACCTGAGAAAATATTTGAAGTGATTATAGTGGAAAACTTCCTTAACATGGGAAAGGAAATAGCCACCCAACACCAGGAAGCACTGAGAGTCCCAGGCAGGATAAATCCAAGGAGAAACACGTCGGGACACATAGTAATCAAACTGATGAAAATTAAAGACAAAGAAAAATTATTAAAAGCAACAAGAGGAAAACGACAAGTAACATACAAGGGAACTCCCATAAGGTTAACAGCTGATTTCTCAGCAGAAACTCTACAAACCAGAAGGGAGTGATACGATATATTTAAAGTGATGAAAGGGAAGAAACTGCAACCAAGATTACTCTACCCAGCAAGGATCTCATTCAGATTTGATGGAGAAATCAAAAGCTTTACAGAGGAGTAAAAACTAAGAGAATTCAGCACCACCAAACGAGCTCTACAATAAATGCTAAGGGAACTTCTCTAAGTGGGAAACACAAGAGAAGAGAAACACCTACCAACACAAAACCAAAACAATTAAGAAAATGGTAATAAGAACATACATACTGATAAATACCTTAAATATGAATGGATTAAATGCCCCAACCAGAAGACACAGGCTTGCTGAATGGATACAAAAACCAGACCCATATATATGCTGTCTACAAGAGACCAACTTCAGACCTAGGGACACATACAGACTGAAAGTGAGGGGATGGAAAAAGATATTACATGAAAATGGAAATCAAAAGAAAGCTGGAGTGGCAATACTCATGTCAGATAAGATAGAAGTTAAAATAAAGAATGTTGCAAGAGACAAGGAAGGACACTACATAATGATCAGGGGATCAATCCAAGAAGAAGATATAACAATTATATATGCACCCCACTACATAAGGCAAATGCTAAGAGCTAAAAAGCAACAAGAGGAAAACGACAAGTAACATACAAGGGAACTCCCATAAGGTTAACAGCTGATTTCTCAGCAGAAACTCTACAAACCAGAAGGGAGTGATACGATATATTTAAAGTGATGAAAGGGAAGAAACTGCAACCAAGATTACTCTACCCAGCAAGGATCTCATTCAGATTTGATGGAGAAATCAAAAGCTTTACAGAGGAGTAAAAACTAAGAGAATTCAGCACCACCAAACGAGCTCTACAATAAATGCTAAGGGAACTTCTCTAAGTGGGAAACACAAGAGAAGAGAAACACCTACCAACACAAAACCAAAACAATTAAGAAAATGGTAATAAGAACATACATACTGATAAATACCTTAAATATGAATGGATTAAATGCCCCAACCAGAAGACACAGGCTTGCTGAATGGATACAAAAACCAGACCCATATATATGCTGTCTACAAGAGACCAACTTCAGACCTAGGGACACATACAGACTGAAAGTGAGGGGATGGAAAAAGATATTACATGAAAATGGAAATCAAAAGAAAGCTGGAGTGGCAATACTCATGTCAGATAAGATAGAAGTTAAAATAAAGAATGTTGCAAGAGACAAGGAAGGACACTACATAATGATCAGGGGATCAATCCAAGAAGAAGATATAACAATTATATATGCACCCCACTACATAAGGCAAATGCTAAGAGCTATAAAAGAGGAAATTGACAGTAACACAATAATAGTGGGGGACTTTAACACCTCACTTACACCAATGGACAGATATCCAGACAGAAAATTAATAAGGAAACACAAGCTTTAAATGACACAATAGACTAGATATATTTAATTGCTATTTAGAGGGCATTCCATCCGAAAACAGCAGATTACACTTTCTTCTCAAGTAACACCTACCAACACAAAACCAAAACAATTAAGAAAATGGTAATAAGAACATACATACTGATAAATACCTTAAATATGAATGGATTAAATGCCCCAACCAGAAGACACAGGCTTGCTGAATGGATACAAAAACCAGACCCATATATATGCTGTCTACAAGAGACCAACTTCAGACCTAGGGACACATACAGACTGAAAGTGAGGGGATGGAAAAAGATATTACATGAAAATGGAAATCAAAAGAAAGCTGGAGTGGCAATACTCATGTCAGATAAGATAGAAGTTAAAATAAAGAATGTTGCAAGAGACAAGGAAGGACACTACATAATGATCAGGGGATCAATCCAAGAAGAAGATATAACAATTATATATGCACCCCACTACATAAGGCAAATGCTAAGAGCTATAAAAGAGGAAATTGACAGTAACACAATAATAGTGGGGGACTTTAACACCTCACTTACACCAATGGACAGATATCCAGACAGAAAATTAATAAGGAAACACAAGCTTTAAATGACACAATAGACTAGATATATTTAATTGCTATTTAGAGGGCATTCCATCCGAAAACAGCAGATTACACTTTCTTCTCAAGTGCACATGGAACATTCTCTAAGATAGATCATATCTTGGGTCACAAATCAAGCCTTGGGAAATTTAAGAAAATTGAAGTAATATCAGGCATCTTTTCTGACCACAATGCTATGAGATTAGAAATAAAATACAGGGGAAAAAACGTAAAAAACGCAGACACATGAGGCTAAACAATATGTTACTAAATAACCAAGAGATCACTGAAGAAATCAAAGAGGAAATCAGAAAATACCTAGAGACAAATGACAATGAAAACACGACAGTCCAATACCTATGGGATGCAGCAAAAGCACTTCTAACAGGGAAGTTTATAGCAATACAATCCTACCTCAAGAAACAAGAAAAATCTCAAATAAACAATCTAACCTTACACCTAAAGGAACTAGAGAAAGAAGAACAAACAAAGCCCAAAGTTAGTAGAACAAAAGAAATCGTAAGGATCAGAGCAGAAATAAATGAAATAGAAACAAAGAAAACAATAGCAAATATCAATAAAACTAGAAGCTGTTCTTTGAGAAGATAAACAAAATTGATAAATCTTTAGCCAGACTCTTCAAGAAAAAGAGGGAGAGAACTCAAATCAGTAAAATTAGAAATGAAAAAGGAGAAGTTACAATGGACACCGCAGAAATACAAAGCATCGTAAGAGACTACTGTAAGCAACACTATGCCAGTAAAATGGGCAACCTGGAAGAAATGGACAAATTCTTAGAAAGGTATAACCTTCCAAGACTGAATGAGGAAGAAATAGAAAATATGAACAGACCAATCCCAAGTAATGAAATTGAAACTGTGATTAAAAATCTTCCAACAAACAGTATTTGTCTTTCTCTTTCTGACTTACTTGACTCTGTATGCCAACAAACGGAAGTCCAGGACCAGATGGCTTCACAGGTGAATTCTAACAAACGTTTAGAGAAGAGCTAACACCCGTCCTTCCCAAACTCTTCCCAAAAATTGCAGAGGAAGGAACACCCCCAAACTCATTCTACAAGGCCATCATCACCCTGATACCGAAACCAGACAAAGATACTACAAAAAAAGAAAATTACAGACCAATATCACTGATGAATATAGATGCAAAAATCCTCAACAAAATACTAGCAAACAGAATCCAGCAACACATTAAAAGGATCATACACCATGATCAAGTGGGATTTATCTCAGGGATGCGAGGATTCTTCAATATACGTAAATCAATCAATGTGATAAACCATATTAACAAATGGAAGAATAAAAAGCATATGATCATCTCAATAGATGCAGAAAAAGCTTTTGACAAAATTAAACAGCGATTTATGATAAAAACTCTCCAGAAAGTGGGCATAGACGGAACCTACCTCAACATAATAAAGGCCATATACAACAAATCCAAAGCGAACATTATTCTCAATGGTGGAAAACTGAAATCATTTCCTCTAAGATCAGGAACAAGACAAGGATGTCCACTCTCGCCAGTTTTGGAAGTCCTAGCCATGGCAATCAAAGAAAAAGAATTAAAAGGAGTATAGATTGGGAAAGAAGAAGTAAAACTGTCACTGTTTGCAGATGACATGATACTATATATAGATAATCCTAAAGATGCCACCAGAAAACTACTAGAGCCAATCAATGAGTTTGGTAAAGTTGCAGGATACAAAATTAATGCACAAAAATCTCTTGCATTCCTGTATACTAACAACAAAAGATAAGGAAGAGAAATTAAGGAAACAATCCCATTCACCAGTGCAACAAAAAGAATAAAATACCTAAGAGTAAACCTACCTGAGGAGGTAAAAGACCTGTACTCAGAAAACTATAAGACACTGATGGAAGAAATCAATGATGACACAAACAGATGGAGAGATATACCATGTTCTTAGATTGGAAGAATCAATATTGTGAAAATGACTATACTACCCAAAGCAATCTACAGATTCAGTGCAATCCCTATCAAATTACCAATGGCATTTTTTACAGAACTAGAACAAACAATCTTAAAATCTGTATGGATACACAAAAGACCCTGAATAGCCAAAGCAATCTTGAGGGAAAAAAACGGAGTTAGAGGAATCAGACTCCCTGACTTCAGACTATACTACAAAGCTATAGTAATCAAGACAGTATGGTACTGGCACAAAAACAGAAATATAGATCAATGGAGCAGGATAGAAAGCCCAGGGATAAACCAGTCAACTACTCTCTGGCAAAGGAGGCAAGGATATACAATTGAGAAAAGCCAGTCTCTTCAATAAGTGGTGCTGGGAAAACTGGACAGCTACGTGTAAAAGAATAAAATTAGAACACTCCCTAACACATACACAAAAATAAACTCATGATGGATTGATGACCTAAATGTAAGACTGGACACTATAAAACTCTCAGAGGAAAACATAAGAACACTGTTTGACATAAATAACAGCAAGATCGTTTTTGACCCACCTCCTAGAGTAATGGCAATAAAAACAAAACTAAACAAATGGGACCTAATGAAACTTAAACACTTTTGCACAGCAAAGGAAACTGTAAACAAGACGAAAAGACAACCCTATGAATGGGAGAAAGTATTTGCAAATGAATCAACGGACAAAGGATTAATCTCCAAAATATATAAACAGCTCATGTAGCTCAATATTAAAAAAACAAACGACCCAATTAAAAAATGGGCAGAAGACCTAAATAGACATTTCTCCAAAGAAGACATACAGATGGCCAAGAAGCACATAAAAAGCTGCTCAATATCACTAATTAGGAGAGAAATGCAAATCAAAAGTACAATGAGGTATCACCTCACACCAGTTAGAATGGGTATCATCAGATACCAAATTACAAACAACAAATGCTGGAGAGGGGTGGAGAAAAGGGAACCCTCTTGCATTGTTGGTGGGAATGTAAATTGATACAGCCACCATGGAGAACAGTATAGATGTTCCCTAAAAAACTAAAAACTACCATACGACCCAGCAATCCCACTACTGGGCATATACCCTGAGAAAACCATAATTCAAAATGAGTCATGTACCACAGTGTTCATTGCAGCTCTGTTTACAATAGCCAGGACATGGAAGCAACCTAAGTGTCTATCGACAGATGAATGGATAATGAAGATGTGGCACATATATACAATGGAATATTACTCAGCCATAAAAGGAAACGAAATTGAATTATTTGTAGAGATGTGAATGGACCTAGGGATTGTCATACAGAGTGAAGTAAGTCAGAAAGAGAAAAACAGATATCGTATATTAACATATATATGTGGAATCTAGAAAAATGTTCCAGATGATCCGGTTTGCAAGGCAGAAATAGAGATACAGACGTAGCGAACAAATGTATGGACACCAACGGGGGAAAGCGGGGTGGAGGGGTGGTGGTGGTGGGATGAGTTGGGAGATTGGGATTGACATATATACACTAATATGTATATAATAAATAATAAGAACCTGCTTATAAATAAATAAATAAAATTCCCCCCAAAATAAGAGGTAAATGAGAGAGAGTTAGGAATAAATTGCATATGGTATAATGTTTAAATTATCTTTCTCAATACAAATTGTTAGACATTTCTCTGTACTTTCTCAATACTTAGAAATATGTCAGATGGCTTTACTTTTACTTCTTGGCAGGCGTCCCTTGAATCCTTAAAATGAATGAAATTTTATGCTGCAAGTTGTACCACAGTGTACTTTCCTTTCACTTAGCTCTCTCACACAGTGAGACTTGGGATTTTACCAACTTTGAATGCTTATCTGTACTCGTAGCCGTTTGGGTTGCATGCCATTTGAAAACCAGATGAATACTATGGATTCTTTAGAAAAATTCAAGACTTTGCATGTACATTCAAAACATTGCCTCCAGATTCAAGCAATTCATGGATTCCCATAAGACAGCCCGTGAATATCCATGGACTTCAAATTATAGTGCTTCTAGACTAATGGTAATAGCCTGGTTATACCAATTATGACTTATCTTGATGGAATATAATGTATAACAGGAACAGGGGGATGTTTATGATGAACTGAAGCATGACGAAAGCAAAACACAAAGTTATATATGTACTATGATTACAATGATATAAACTACACATCTCGACAAAACATTTTTAAACTCATATAAAACTAAAGTAGCTGTCTAAAAGTAGTAGGATTATGAAAATTTTTCTTTTAAAACTTCCTTATTTTTAAAAATGCTATATTGTTTTGTATTAAAAATAATACAGCAATAGGAGAAACCTACAAAAGAGATAATGTATAACCTGGACAAATGCAATCATTCCTTAGGTGCTCATTGAACATCATTCTTTTTTTCTTTTCTTTTTATCATCTTCCTTTTTGTTCTCTTGACTGAAGCTAAAATAATCATAAAAAAAATTCAGTCTGGTTATACCACCTCTGCAATTAAAGCTACTCAGTAGCTTCTGACTCTGGTCTCCAAGTCTCCTTTTCATGAGATGGCCTTTGCCCATCTCCCTACATTTCCCCCACTTCACTAGCCTTTCCCAGAAAAAGCCTACTCCTCCTTGCCTCTCTGCCTCTACACTTGACTTTGCACATTCATCCTCTGGTTCTCCTGCTCTCCTCTCCTCAATGTTACTCATCCTTTAGATTTCAGCTCCAACTTTACTTGTTAAGGAAATATCTATTTATTCTCCAGCTTGAGAACAGTACTGCATTATTCACACTTACAAGCATTCTGATTTTAATTTCATAGATTTTTTTGTGGAAGGAATGACTAATAAACCCACAAGACAGTTCATATTTTTTGTAAAACATTAAAAGATTAAAAACGTGGAGGTTTTATATATATATAGATAGATAGATAATACTGAGAGCAAAGCATTCCAATTGACTAATGTAATCAATACGGACAGCCCACTCCCATAATCTTAACATATGTAAGGCAAGTCTTCTTCAAGATAGTATAGTACGGAGATTACAAAGGTAGAGAAAGTGCTCGAGTGGAGAAAGTATATTATAACACTTACAGTTTATTTTTTGAGATTTAGGCTGATAATATGACCTGAAAACATCCAGCAATTTTCACGTGTTCAGAGAAAATGAAAGTCAATTAAGTTAAAAAGAAAAATTGAGTCAAACATGTTATTTGTCGTCATGTGGACACAATAGCTAACTGATTGAATCTGTATTTCTTTAAAGTTACGTAAGTCCTGCCTTAGGTCATTTCACTCTGGGGGGTTCAAGAGGAAAGACAAATTAGCTCAGTGGGTACTAATCTCAGCATCATCTCTATGGTTGATATAGCACTTCTGAGTGTTCATATAGAAGTTCAGCCTTCTTGAACTCTTTCCAGTTTTACCAACCAGAAAGTGTTGGTACAAGTTTACGTAGCTTCATTCTTGTGGACTTAACATTTAAGGAATGGTGATATATATCACATGCTGCATTTTGCTTCAAATAGCCTTAGTACAACAAAGATCATGAAATTGCACTGTTTTTAGCTTTAATTTCAAATAGTCTTGGAAGCTTTACTTTAGTAGATCCTATTCTGTAATCTTATATTGGTCATAATATAATATGCAAATAGGAAAATACATATATTTGTTTAAAACCATAATATCCAACCTGACATTTTTAATCTCATAAGACTACTCAGGAAATGGATGAGCTGCTAAAATATTACGACTAACAAATCATCAATTCAATGGCGTTTTATAGGTCACCCTGACCGGAAGAACTGTCAACCATTTTGTTCCCTTAATTCTATAAATCAAGACTTTCAAAGGTTTTGCATCCAAGGCAGTAGTCTGAAAGTTTTCAATTTTCTTACCAGGTACCATTACCTAAACCTGCTGAATGCTGAGTAGATATCTAATGATTGCCGTTCACCAAAGGGCAATTAGGATTCTGGTCTCAAAATGTTTAATAACATATTTGAGAGATGGAAACTTTTATTATTTGTTTCAATTGTTCTTAATTTTAAAATTGTATCTTTGTACATATTTAAAAGTTCATAGAATAAAAGGTTTCTATGCATATCTAAATAGTAAGGAAAAAACCACTTAGGTTTAAAACCAAAAAATTGGATCATGTCTACTTGAATTCCATCTAAGAGCCCTAACAGCCAGGTATTTTTTCATAAATTATAGACAGCTTGATTCAGAGTATACACATAGCACTTAAATGGAACAATATATCTGAAGAGAGGCATTCCCTTTCTTTCTATACATTTATTGCTTCTTAAACAAATTTTGCTTCACTTTCAGGAGTAAGGGATGAAATTCCTCTCTCCTCCTCCTTAAACCTATTTGCTTTGCAAATGTACTAATGCACTTTATTCCAACAGTTAAAGAAGAAGTACTTTATCAGTAGCTAGAACAATTTCACTTTCCAGAAATGTGATCATATTCAGTTTCATTAGGTGAACCATGCAATTAGGGATATCAATCTTCCCTTTTGGTACCTGAAGAAACTTCTGACAGTGGGTGATTTGGTGAGATAAGCTCTACACAAATTTAACTTCCTGTTCAGTTTCTTAGCACCTTAATTTTCTTACAGCTTTTAAAAAACACATGTGCAAGAGGCGTAGCCAAATCCAAAGAAGGCAAGTGTTTGTATAAATACTTTTCATAAGTACTGTTGTGTTGCAGTAGACAGCTCCAATGATTAAATGGCTAGGTTTTTATACAATATTTTAGATGAATGCAGAGATTTACAGCAAACAAAATATATTCATGTGACTTAAAGGATTAGAAAATATTTTGTGAGAAAATCATTGAACTTTTGGTCTTTTTCTTTACAGTTTAAAATAAAACTGTACCTGTCTCACTGCTGGTATTAGAACTAAGTTAAAGAACTAAACTTAAACTAGCACAGGGGGCAGAGTACCTTCTGATTTCCTTAATAAAAAGTCTATAGCAGCATCTAGCTTTGTTCAGAAAAGGTGTGCCATTTTTCTCTATGTGTAGTTATAATTTAAATAGTATTAGCTTTCATGTCATAAAAATATGAGACCTTTTCTCACTTCCTCTACCTAGTAGTAACTTGAAGATATTCCTATTCACAGTATAAAGCAAAAAAGAATCCACCGTAAAGTTTTATGCTTTTTTACTCCTTTTTCTCTTTTATGTTTCACCTTCCTTATATAGCCAGCAAGCGGTGAAAATAATCCAACACTTGTATTAATGTATGAACTTCAGGGGTTTTTTGGGGGCGTGGGGTGGGGAAATGAGAGTTAATGATGTACACATTCATACTGTGCTTCTAAATGCTTTATTATTCCCAGAAGGAGGGGACTTTGCCCAGTGGGTAAGTGGTATTTCTTGGAGAAATGTAGTGCTGGGTTGGAAGCTTATTGAAGAAATACTGTACAACTTAACTGTTTTTTCTTGAACAAGTATCTATGAAATTCCATATTTTTGGTGGACTAAATGTCAGTTTCAATTTCACTTAACAAATATTTATTGAGGACCTACTATATGCAAGTTTTGATACTCAAATGAGTCAAATAGCCAAAGAACTTTAGCTGGTGAGTCAGGTTCACGTGGAATATGCAGGGGAAGAGTGTTCAGAAAGGGATCTTATGTGCATATCACAGTGAATAGGATGGATCAAAGAGAGTAAGTAGTTAATCCAAGTTCATACAGTAAATAAATGACAAAATGGGACTTCAGAACACAAGTTTTGTCTGAGTTAAAGCCAAAATGGTGTTCATTGAATTGTATTGACTTTTGTATTAGTTTCCTATTGTTAATGTAGCAAATGATTATAAACTTAGTGTCTTTAAACAACACAGAGTTATTAGCTTGCAGTTCTGGAGGTTGCAAGGGCGATGTTCCCTCTAGAAGCCCTAGGAAGTATCCATTTTCTTGTCTTTTTATAGCATCTAGAGGCCACTTACATCCCTTGACCTGTGGCCTCTTCCTTGAATCATTTCAAACCTCTGCTTCCTTCATCACACCTCTTTCTCTCACTCTGATCCTTCTGTTCCCTTTTCACAAGGACCCTTGTGATTGCATTGGATTCACCTGGATAATCCAGGATTATCTCCCATTTCAAAAACCTTAACTTCTTTACAACACTGAAGTCCCTTTTGCTGTGTAAGGTAACATATTCACAAATTTCCAGGGATCAGGGTGCGCTTGTCTTTGGAGAGGCCATTATTCAGCCTACCACAACTCTCTAGAGCCTAGTCCATTCCTACTTAATTTTGCCATTGGAATTTATCTTTCAATCTTCTTTTTGCCTCCTAACTTTCCACTTATTTCTAGTTATCCTTATTTCTCTAAGATTATGACCCTGTTTAGAAAAAAAAAAAAAAGCCACAATTTTTCTTTGTTTTACCTTCGTATTGCTTGAGATTCTGCCATGCTTCTAATAATGAATATTTCTTGATAGTGGTAATTCCTAGATTTTAATTTCTGATGTCATCCGCCTGTTTCTTGAGAAGGACTTTGAGGAAAAGTTTTAATTTTGACAGAGATAGAAACAAAGGGAGAGTATTTTATTTTGAAGGATTTTTATGAACAAAGGCCCAGAGCAAGACATATAAGGTAGAACCAAATAAAATAATGTTACCTAGTCTACAGGGAACATTTGATAGTCTGTAGGATGAGAGAGGAAAAATAAAATATGGGAGCCATTTTTCAGAAGGCCTCAAATTAATCAGTAGTATACTTACGTAATATGATTGACGGAAAAAATGATCTTTATTGTAAAATTAAGTTTTCTACAAATCCATTACTGATAACATGTGTTTATTGTGTGATAAATGCCCATTTTTAAAAAGCTTGCTCTTCTTTTTATACACTGACCTTTAAAATTCCAAAAACTTCTTTCAAAAACAATTGTACTATTTATTATTTAGAAACAGATACATGCACACACACCCCAACACATTAGCAGGACCTCATGCAATGCTGGCTATATAACAATGCTGGCATATAACTTTGAACAAGGGTTTATTTATTCTGCTTATCTCATTATGTAGTTCTAATGATTTTTAATACTATTGAATGGTTTTTTGAATGTCTGAATGTGGAAATTAGTCTATATGTAAACTGTCAGGTTGTAAATGCCCAATGGGCCATCTATATACTCACTTCTGTTGTATTCATCTTGTGTAGAACTACTCATATTTATGTAACAAAAATCAACTTAATTTTACAGTCATTAAGGAACAGCTATGAAAGTATTTAATAGCTATAAATCAACCTTGGAGCGAAAGTTTTAAATTATTATATTTAAGCTCCCAGTATGAATGAACTATTTTGGCATTCATTAGATTAAAATGACTAAATTGCTTCTCTCGTGTCTCATATTCACATAGGAAGTTTTGTACTTTTGCTTAACCACAAAATACTTTACCCTCTAGAAGGAAGAAAAATAATAATCTCATAGCTTTTTAATGAAAGGGACATTGTGTTATGTATAACTTAATGTTTCCTCTAGATTTACTATTTTAGAAAGGCCTAGAAGTGGAAAATGTTAGATGCTACTGACTTACAATGACATCATTCTGTATTTAATTAAAATGTGTACTTAATACTTCACTAAGACTTTTAAAACCACAGAGCTTTATCTACTTTCAGTTTTTGCTCTCAAAAACTCGAGTTCTTAGACTTTTCATATTGGACATTATTTTCTGAAGTGTGATAAAAAGTAAATCCAAACATTTAAGCAAATTTAACTCAGAACTATTTTGCCTACAAAAATTTTCCTAGAGACTGTGTTTATAAAGAAAAACTTCCATAGTGTTTTCTGCTTATAAATTTATTTAGCTGATCTTTACTCAGTGCCACATATTTAGGCATGCAGTCTTATAGAGATACGAAGTCTTAGGAGATATAAAAACATAACATACAGATTTTGTTCTAAGGAGAAAATTGATATACAGTTAAGTACATAGCATTTCATGGGATAAGTGCTGATAAAGACACGTAGAGATGCTGTAGAAGCAGAGGGGTATCACAACAGGTTTTCCGGAGGTAAATTATGTTATCGCTAAGCCTTAGGAGCCTTGTTGATTCTGAGTGTTTGATTCCTTAAGAGAAGATTGGAATTCTCCTGGCTTAAGGTCTGCAAATGTCCAGAGCAGCATACTGCAGGCATTATTAATGCAGCATATTTCCAATGAGAGGACTCTAGCCTGTGTAATAGCAGCGACTCACCATTGATTTTTATATATAAACACTGACTTAGTTGTCTACCTGGGAAAGCAAAGAAGGGATGAGTAAAACCCAAGATCACTTTATAAAAGCCACTAGTATTCAATACTTCATACTATTCAATTATTTCACTGCTTTCCCTCACTAACTCATTTACTAAAGTTGACCAATAGAATAAAGTGGCATCATTTATCATGGTGCCATTCTTACAGTCTTTTAAAGGATCTCTAAAACAATTACATTTTAATATTGTGAAAACTTGAAGTATATAAAAAGATACTGGAGAAATGCTAGATCCAGGATCTCACTGCATTTGTTTTGGCCCAGTCCTTGTGCCATCTGGGAGATCCAGCCTACACCTACCACTGCAGGTAGATTTAGCTCACCTCTCCCCTAGCATTCTCAGCTTCAGTGGAGCCAACTACCGTAAATCTCCATATTCATGAGAGACTATAGTACATGTGAGAACCTTTTGGAAACCACAACTGATATGTTTATACAAGGTTTCATAATAATAGTGCAAAGTTAGTTGCAATGCCTTCCAAATAGTTTTCTTCCTCTCATTTCCCGGAAATACACCATCAGATGAACGTGGCCATTCTTTTAATCTAAATTAATTCTAATTCCTTGCCTCATATATATATTCTTTTGTACATATATATATTTTCCCATTAGGATAATGTTTTCTTCGTATCAAATTATGAAATATTAGTTCTGTAGGAACAGTGAGGGATAGTGGTGTAGCATTTGAATTGAGTTTGATATTAGATTACAACAACTTGACCGTATACTACCTACAGAGTAAATTTTCTATGAATTCATACTGTTACCACAGCAATAACCAAGAAAATAGAGTTGTGCTATATTGTCTTATCTATGTTTAACCTATGTTTGGACAAAGTTGAATATAGTCCAATAAAATGTAGCATCAATTACTGATCAGAAATGTGCAAGAGACTTGTAAAGCTTGCTAAACTGAAACAATGTGTATGAATGTATTCATAGGACACTTTCTAATTGGTAGGACAGTTCATGGAACCACAACTGAGTGAAAGCTGGTAACAAAAGAACTCGTGTTGAGCAAAACACAGTCAAGACAGTAAAATGGATGGACATAAAAAACAGACTGCTAAGTGTATTGATCTAATGCATTCTACCAGAGAGTCCATAGAGATGGAATATTACAGAGTGAATATCACTGAAGGCTCTCCTTGCTGGTGGCACATTTTCATTAGCAAAAATAACTACCGTCAAAAAGTATCAAGTTTTTCCACAGGAGATCTGGGTCCTACAATTACCAGAGACCTTCATGATCAAAACTGGCTCGGCTTAGAGCATGATTTCAAGTGTTTTATTCTGGTTCTTGTCTAGTCTGGCTCACTGTGGCGTAAGACTTTGTGTCACGGTGTTAGTGTCAGAAGAGATACTTAAATAGATGTGTCCCTTGCCAGGACTATAAAGTATATGGGTACTATCCATAGATAGATAATTGTGCTGGTGGTTCTATAAGCTGAGTATTAGTGCTGTTTCTAGAAGTGTCAGACTTTCACCTGTCCAGCTGTTCTGCCGTCAGCTCATAGATTAATTGAGAGCAGTGTGGTCGTGGTGTCGAGGGTTAAATGGGAAATCTGTAATTGGGGTACACCACCGATAGACTGTCAGGTAAGAGAGATCAGGTTAAGAGTCCTACCTCAGGAAGTTACCATTTTCAATTAGAATATTTGACCCCACTGATATTGTTTCTCTGTGCCTAGGAAAATTTTAGGGGGCAGCCAAAAGATTCACATAAATTCGTATAAATATAGGAAGGTCCAAGATCCAAGATGCCATCATGAGATCAGAGGGTGGGAGGAGGACATATGAAAGAGATTGGCACATGCAACAGTGTTTACGAATGTGTTAATATACATACATATATCTCCTGTCTTTATTCATTGAGAGAACCTAGAAACAGTGACACTCAAGCAGCGAAGAGCATTTCCAGTACATAACATTCTCCATTAAAAGGAGCTGAGGTTCTTTGGAGGAGTGGTTGGAGTTTGCAGACTGTATCTGCAGACAGATTTAATGTTTGACTGGAGTAGGGAAAATACAAGATGAGTCCGGAGCAAGAATGTACTCTAAAGAAAGCAAAGAAAAGAGAAAAAGAGAGGGAGGGGAAGGGAGGGGGTGAGGAAAGATGGAAGAAAGGGAAGAAGGAGGGAGGGAGAGGAAGGAAGGAAAGAAGGAAGGGAGGGAGGGAGGGAGGGAAGGGAGGAAAAAAAGGGGAAAGGAAGGAAAAGTGAAGTGTCAAAAGGACACAGGAGCCAACCTAGAAGAGCTCACTATGGCCAAGCCTGGAACAATTCAAGCAACACATAAATTATGACAGTATTTGATTATACCAAGAGAATGATGTAAATACCTGTGAGCCCATGCTATTATAAATAAATTAAAAAATAAGTGAATGGGAAAAGGGACAACTCTTTCCTATAGAAGAATTTCAGTTAAAAGTGTAGAAGAAATGAGGGAAATAGAAAATCACCCTTAGAACACCATTGTAATAATTGCTGCAGGCAAGACCCAATGATGGATGCTAAAATGAGTGGACAAAAGTTTAAGGAGAAAGGGGATATTTGCATACTCAGTAGCTATCGCTTCCCCAAATCTATCAATTACAAAGAAAAACATAGTAACTTTACAGTGGAGAAACCTGGCAGTTGCCACCTTACAGAACAATCAGTGTGAACATCGCCAGACTTATCAAATCTTGAGTTTCTATTATGATGCACTGAGACGTGATGTATATCTGTGGTATCCCCAATGCATAACCTCAATCGAATTTTGAGAAAACACCATACAAACACAAGTTAAGTGACATTGTACAAAATAACTGACTAGTATTCTTTTTTTTTTTTTTTGCGGTACGCGGGCCTCTCACTGTTGTGGCCTCTCCCGTTGCGGAGCACAGGCTCCAGACGTACAGGCTCAGCGGCCATGGCTCATGGGCCCAGCCGCTCTGCGGCATGTGGGATCTTCCCGGACTGGGGCACGAACCCGTGTCTCCCGCATCGGTAGGTGGACTCTCAACCACTGTGCCACCAGGGAAGCCCCAAATATAGTTTTAAAAATTATTGTCTACAGGTAATTAAAGTATAGTTTTGCAAATGCTATCGACGGAAACCAACTTCCATTTATGCACTACATGTTTCGTTGGGTATTTCTATGGTGTATTTATTTATCTTTTAACACCTTTATTGGAGCATAATTGCTTTACAATGGTGTGTTAGTTTCTGCTTTATAACAAAGTGAATCAGTTATACGTATGCATATATCCCCATATCTCTTCCCTCTTACGTCTCCCTCCCTCCCACCCTCCCTATCCCACCCCTCTCTCCCTCTGCTATGTGGCTGCTCCCCACTAGCTATCTGTTTTAC